>NC_051154.1:327403012-327656719 GCF_013339745.2 Dermacentor silvarum | reverse complement strand
GCGGTTATATGGCATATGTTTCCACTGCGTGGTAGTAAGCGCTTGCGTGGCGCAGCAGTGGTAACGTATCCGACTCCCGCGCAGCGGGCCTGTGTTCGATCGCGGGGACGGGTACTTTTTTCGCATTTCCGGCGATAGCGGCTATGGTTCCAGCGGCGGTGGCGGCGGACACCATCGCGAACCGGAACGGCTATTGGAATGAGCCCATAACAGCTGACGCTGTAAAACGAATTCCCTTTGTTTGTAATGTATGCATTGCCTACTTTCGCACGTTTTAGGGGCGAAGCTCTTAGGGTGTGGTCTGTCTCCTCTGTGTATGTAGTAGTAGTAGTCGTCGAGTAGTAGCCACGTCTACTTTTATGAAAAAAAAATTCCGAAAGTTGTGTCCGTAGCGCGGAATCGACCAGGGACCCCTCGCTTGCGAACGCGCGGCGCTAACCACTACGCCACGAAGCGCACATGGACACACGCACCACGATGACAATAAATACCCAAACATTAACGAAAGACTGCGCGTTTCTAACGCGTTTGTGCTAGCGCGTTACGGCCCGTGTAAGAAGCTGGTGTAAGACGCGGTGGCCTCTCCGCCTTACCCCCGGCCGTATTCATAAACGCTCCTCGACTTGAACTTGACTTGCCATCCTTGGGCAGCGCGTTCGAAACGCGTTGAAGGCGGTGGCAAGTCAAGTTCAAGTCGAGAAGCGTTTATGAATACGGGGGTATACTCTCTCAGCAGTCATGTATGGCGTCGGCAAAACGCGGTGCACGTTCCGGCATGGTAAACGGCTGCGTAAGATGCTGTGGCCTCTCCCCCTTACTAGAGAGTACTGCACGTTTCTAGTGCGTTTGTGCTAGCGTCCCTTAAGCGGGAGATGGTGCAATTATAATGAAGGCCGCTGTTATAAAATAGGAATGACGTCACATATGGGCGTGTCATTGGTGGAAGTCAATCGTTCGATTTAGTGCGGCGAGACTGGGCGAATTACACGGAAGATTCACGGTTTACCGATGATTTCCTCCGGAGCTTCGCCCACACTCATCATTCACCCCGTGGATAGCGGTGTTTTTTTCCTCTACACGTAGTTTTCCATAAGGTCTAAATATCGAAATGACACATCGTTGTAATTACTTTTAGCTGATGCTGTCCGGTGGAGTTTTGTACGGGAACGACTGCTGCTTATCTGTGCCACAACATTAGATGAACGCAAAAAAGCGGAACGAGCATTTTTATAGAGCGAAATAAAGATTTCCTCATTTCACAAGGCGTCTTGGTCTACTTTTTGAAATTGCACGTTGCAGAGGACAGATCCGATGGAGGCGTGTAAAGATTGCTTGCAATGATATTTACTTTACTAAATAAAAAACACAATTTCGCACCAAACAGCGTGCGGTTGAGCAGTTGAAGCAATATGATGGCTCTCCCGTATCGAAGTAGATGTATGAAATGGCTACCAGCAATGCAGATTGGTTGGAGATGATACTAGCCACAATCTTAAAATCGGTGTAGTGCATGTTTGCAACGGTAGACCACCCACCGCAGCACGCCATACTGTGCGCTGGTCCATATGGACGCTGCTCAGCTGGAAGGCGGCATGACAGGCAGCAAAAGACGCCAAGGAGGCAGAACGCACTGTGCGCTAGACGAAGAAAAACGCCTGAAAGAGGCGCCACGCAGCATGGCGCTATCTCTTGAGGCGATGCAAAACCCGCGACGCTGAACACGGACCTCAGGCATTCAAAATAGCACAGGCTACCTTGTCTCAGCTCCAGAAGATGAAGTCTAGTTTATGGTGGCCTGCATGTGCCTTTGAACGTCGCTATTGAAAATGAAAAGTAAAACTCAGCGTAATAGCAGTTACAGCTTGAGTGATATTGTGGACAAAATTAGGAAGAACTCGAAAGCCATATTTTGAGAACGTGTTAGGACAGTAGCTAGCGTATGTAATGCTGCCCTGTACAAAGGGTTGGGGGTCAGAGACCGAATTTTCTTAACTTTGACTGGTTGCCGGGATGGTCTCGTTTCTTCTCGCAACGATGCCGCATAACGGCTCTGGCTTTTGGCTAAAGGTCACTGAAGGTAGCCGACAACGGGAGCTAATAGCATTTCATGCTTAAAAAAACTGCCGTGGCGATCAGCCCAGCCGTTAGCTGATAGTACCAAGTACTAGTCAGCGTTCAAGCGGCGCCCGGCCAAACCGAAACCGGTATAGTCTGGGTCAGGTGTTCACCCAGTCGCTTGGTGCGCTACAGTCAATTGGTCCGCTGGGCTCTATGGGAGTGTCCGCTTTTGTTGAATTTGTTCTTAATGGTATATCCGTCAACTATTGGCGGCACCACAACCACTTAAAAGGGCGTAAGTTGAGTTGAAACACCAAAATGTCTCTGCTACACTTGATGTAATTGTGACGCAATGACCATACACATTGTCAGCCCCAAGAGAACCTTGCCAATGGTACGCGAAATCCAGAAGTCTACACAACTCAAAACAGTCACAGAACGTGAGTTGACATTAGATTGGGCGAACGAGGAATGCGTCTGCCGTAAGGCAATGCTTCGGCAAGTGGACTGTATTTGCCACGTCAGGCGAGCGTTACAATACGCCCTTTTAAATCAGCGTCATTGTTGGTCGAATGTTAGCGAGATTTGACGCAGGCAATATTTACTAATACGTGACATGATAGCACTTGAAATCGCAGATTTTCGCGGCGTAGGTGACGTCAATGGTTATACCATTCTGAGTGGTTAAGTTTCAACGTTCAAGACATAGTATAATACCACTACTGAATAGCATTTTGATACGACAGCGTGGCAGGGTATGCCTGTCTCGTCGCTTGTCACTTGAATATCACGTGCATGTAGTTGCCACCCAACCACATGCACGCGAAATTCGAGCGACGGCGACGAGTGACAGGCTATACCGTCGCGGAGGGCGATCCGTCGCTGTCGCTTGTCGCGTAGCCGGTTTTTGCACAGCCAGAAAGTTACACTTGTCGCCCAGAAATCTGCGCGGCGAATTCCGCCCAAGACAGCGTGATTGCGCAACCACATGGCAGCAACCAGTCCACCTGCTTCGATCTTAATTTGCTCCTGCAACTTGCTCTCTGCCGTAGCAGCAAAGCATAAATAGTAAAATCAGCCATCGCTTTGTCTTAGTTCAAGCTGAGGACGAGTATCGCGTTATTTTGTTATTATTTCAGCGAAGCTGATTATGGCTATGGTTCGTGCACTTTTCGTGTGCGTCAACAAATCTGCTTGTGCAAAAACTCCACCGCGCTATCTTTGTCATCGTTTCAAGCGTTTGCGTCCTAGTTTCCTTCCGCTGTCCCGGGGTGGTGGTCCCGTCGGACGTGTCTAGTTTCTTCCGCCCCGAGGTGGCGGTAGTCTTCCACGCCAATGTATGCCGCTGATCAAGACCGCCGATCAAAATAAACTGTGTGTGCGTCTGTGTGCGTGTGTATCCGGGATGACCGCCGTCACCACTCAAGAGAAATAAAATTTGCTCATGCCTTGATTTAATTCAGTGTCCCTTCTGTCGGTGCTAAACTGCTTCACTGGTAATCCACCTCACAGCACTGGAATTGCGCGGAATTTTTTAGATAAGTTGTTTGTTTTGACGCTGTTAAGACTAAGACACGCGGATGGCGGTCACAGCTTTTCATTATGGCGGCATGGAACGGATTACACTGGCGATGACAACATATTAAGGCTAGGTGTAATACATTTTGGTAAAACATTATAACCTCCAGGACAATGGCGATTTCTTCACGGGCGTATGATACTATTTATTCGGAGAACAACGTAATTTTATCGCAACATTTTTTTCGCGATGTCTCGTCCATGTGGTTACTCCACGTCACCACGCGACGGCGCGTCGCTTGTCGCTGTGGCTCGAATATCGCGTGCACATGGCTGCCGCTTTAGGGAACACAGAGGGGAGCCAATCATAAGGATGCCTTAGAAGCCGTTTCTAAATGTGTGTCACTTACCGTTATAGAGAATGCGTGTTGCGTACTATGGGGAGGCTATCCGGACCTCAACGCCGGAATCATCCGTAGAACGTGTTGGCGCCAGCGCGCGTGCTGATGCATGAGTTAATTTTTTCCCTCGAACTGTTAAAGCGCACGATGACCGCAGCTGTGGTGGATTCCTCTCGAGCACGTTGTTGCAGTTTTTGTAGTGAATACCTTAAAGCGATTCTACGGCGATACAATCGGGTTTCACTTCAATTTTAATGAAGACCATATGGTTGAACCGGAGGCTTGCAGGTCAGCATGTCAATGTATTTTCTTTTCGTTTCCCGGCACACTCCTCAGGGCAAGTTAAATGCCTTTCTTTCTTAGAACTCCTCTTACGTTTTCCCGTCATATTCATTTAGAACAGAATATGCGCTGACGAATTTCATCTTCGTGCCTCGCATTTCTCCGGCAAGCGGCTGAACATTCGGCTCGAGCACGCTCTCTCTGGTTGCGATCTAGAGCGGGCTCCGCATCGTTTAAGCGTTTCGACCCTATAGTCGCAGCGTGCCGTAGGAACCAGTCTCGTCATCATCATCATCATCAGCCTATATTTTGATGATGATGAGGAACCAGTCTAATGTGCCATATATACTTCCCACATTGCCCAACTTCTCGATGCCATCGGTAGTGGAGTAAAGCTGCCGTTTTGTTTCTGGTCATGCAGTTCCAGCGCTACCTGGGCTACTGCCCGCAGTGATGGCCTTCTAGACATGATGACCGGTGAGGAGACGCTCATCTTGTTTGCCCGCCTGCGCGGCATCACTGTTACTCGGGAGTACCTTGAAGTGGTGCTCAGCATATTCCGGCTCAGCGACATCAGCGACCGGCTCGTGGGCACCTACAGGTGAGCACATCGCGCTGAAAACGTAGCTAAGGAGCGGGACAACACTTGTTTAAATGACCATTTGCATACGTCTTTATAGTAATATCCAGGTTGATCCCCCGCACGCGAAAGTCGTAAGCGGCTATGTCGTGAGGAATGCGGCGGTTTTCGATGTGTTTATTCCTTAACGGGAAAATGATTGTTAACTCGGCAGGCTAAGAAGACGAGCGTCTCACCGTTCAAGGTGCTTCAAAGTATGTTTTCTATCGCGTCCGAAAATTTCTACTACTCTTCTCTGTGGATCAAAAAAAAAATAATAAGCGGTCCCATTGAGGCGCCAGCGTAGCGCAGGGCTCGTATTTTGCAGGGATGCTTGCAATTTCCTATTCTTTTTGCCTTTGTGTTGTTTGCTGTGGCACAAAGTAGCGCCACTGCTACGGCTGTAATTGGTAGGAATCAGTGGCGTCGCTACGTTTTTGCTTCTGCGCGCTTCTGGGCCACCAAGTCTTCGCCCACGGTAGAGGGGGGATGCTACGATTATTGCAGAAATATGGATAATACAAGCTTGCTTAATCGTTTTCGCATTTCTTTAACATGCGAATAATTTCGCAGCCGGAGCATAGTTGTCAAACGCTACAGGGAAGGCCGAAGAATCTATTCATTCACTGCTTATATGTTTGTTCTGCGCCAAACTTGATTCAACTCATGGGCGTGTCATCTGTGGCACAGGCGCTATACTCCTTACACACACACACACACACACCACACAACACACCCACACACACAACACACACACACACACACACACACACACACACACCACAAACCACACACACACACACACACACACACACACACACACACACACAACACACACACACACACCACCCACTGACCGCACTCAGTGTTCTCTCACACGTCGGCACTCATTTTCACTGAAACACACGTTGCTGTCCGCTCACATTTATTCACTGCTTCGCTCTCGTTCATACATCCGCTCACAACCATGGGCGGGCACGTTCACACGTTCTCTCGCAGTAACCAACAATGAATTGCGTTCGCACTCGCTTCAACTCATGCTCACCGGTACTTCCTTTGATACTTACAGCCATACAAACTTGTTCATGTGCGATATCACGTGTACTCCCACTCACCGTTCACTTACTCACTCACTCATGTGCGTACTCGCGCCTACTGATATTGACAGGATCTCAATCACGTTCGTACTCACAATCACCGGCACTAATTCATGCTAGACCTGACGTCTAGTCACGTTCAGGGCCCTCACTCAGCTTGTACTCACATCTACTCACCTCAACTGGCATTTACTTGCGTTCATACTCACGCCTACTTACAATCACTTTCACTTACACAACACTCTAAAAACAAAGAGATTTCCGAGAACTCTCTTTGAGGGAGTATATGCTTGTCCCTTATTTCACTCCCTTTTCAGGAGTAAAACGCCTCCATCTTGGAGAGAGTACAGCAACCCCAGACAGAGTATTAGTACTCCTCCTAAACCGGCTTAGATCTCCTTCCAGGAGTACGAATACTCCACACCCCACAAAGGTTTTAGTACTCCCCAAACGGTGCTTCTACTACCAGAGTGCTTGTACTCCTCCTAACAGAGTGATTGCACTCCACCCCACAAGAGTATTAGTACTCCCTGGAACCGAGTGCTTCTACTCCCCCAAACAGAGTGCTTGTACTTCTCCTAACAATGTTTGTACTCCTTCAGAAAGAGTGCTGGTACTCCTCCCAGTTGTGTGAAAGCACTCGCTATGCAGTACCATGGTCACATCAGAGGTGATTCACAAGACTTACATGTCGGGAATATTTGATTCCTTCATAAGCAGCTCCTGCACTTACGGTTGGTGAATTGTATTTGATGTTTAGTCGCCGAGTCACTCGAATGAAACATATTTTTCTTAAAAGGTCAACATTTTATTGATCAACAGTCACAAGGCAAACTGAGTAAAATTTCAAAAAACATACAGATACACAAAAACCCGATTACAAAGATTTTCATGAACTTCACAACACATCTTGCAATAATACATAAACATTTTCTTTAATATTCATCGCTATGCAGTGAGAAATATTCTTAATTTTCAATTGGCAACATTAAAAATGAGAGTATACAATGTAAAATCAAACAAATAACAAACATGCGCAAACTCGCGAAGTATTGACACTACCATTGAAGAGAAAGATTCACCACATTACTGGTCAGAAAACGCATTTCAAGCGCTAAACTCGTGTACTTATATGCCGTAGGTTACCAGATGACCTGCTAATGCATGAGGTTGTTAAAATAATTTGCGCAGGAAAATTTTTTCATGCCATTATAAGACAGCAGCTCGTTTGATATCATCCTATGAAGCGTATGGATGTTCCTGACTGAGAGTATATTAAGAAATGTGTTGTATATTTTCATGTAAAGCCGTGCGTCTAGTTTTGGTATAGTATTTCACATGGTTATTCATGTATGGGCTGCACCCCTTTTTTCTAAAAGCGCATCTTGCCGTGGTTGTCCAACACTATCTCCGCTTGGTGTCAAGGCAATACAGTGGCGTATCATAGCTCCTATTCGGTTGGATCCAACGCAGATAGTATTTTGGCAGGAAGCTCGACTTCACTGTTGGGTGTCCTCATGCAAGAAATTTCCTGGTGCTGTCGGGATCGTGCCAGCGCGCCTTCTCACACACTGTGTTTCGTAGACTGCTATTGACACAGCGCACTGACGCATTTCACAACTGTTGTGGTATTCTTGTTGTCTATTGTAATTTTCTTTCTAATAAGACATCACGTGATAGTTGTTCATTTCGTAGAGATAGATATTCTAATGATCTGATCTGGGAAGTGGGAATTTTTGCTTGTAACAATCTTTCCGTTTCATTACTAATACATGGCACATGTTCGTAGCCAAACACAAAGAAGCAATGCAAGGAAGAAAAAAAAAGAAAAGGCCACACCAGCAAAGAACACCACTTCACACATTATCTTCATTCTAGCAGTGCACTTGGTATCAATGATGACAATGGAGGCTGGCTGGTACATCTTCCTTTGCGATTTTTTTTCTGCTGAATGCTTCCATAATTCCGTGTGCTACTTGGCCGTGATGCACGCTGAAGCGTAACACCATCTCCTGCTACATTAGTGCACTGTCAAATGCGAGTACATTGCTTCCCTAATAACTCATTGGTGTTCATTGCGGCACTTGTTAAAATACCTTCTGGTCTACCCAATGCAGATACATCTGCAGGAGAGAGGAAGTTAACTGACAAAGTCACATGCGCATGTAAAAAGAATGGTGGCCTGCCTCGTTTGGCACTGTTTTCGTGCTTGCTAAGAACGATATTTGTTCTTGATAAGAACATCAAATCCCTTCGGTACTTTGCCACGACTATCTTAAAATAAATAGAGAGGCCATGAATGTAGAACACCATTGCCTTCTTTTCACGCATGGAAACGATAGTGTTGGGATGAGTACTGGTACATACCACTTTCAAATGTTTACCAGAATCTCCAAACTTGTACTTATTAGCTACTCTAGATATCTGGGTTTCCTAGGTTTCGTGATTTGCGCACGGCACTGAATTCCATCAGATGGACATGAGATCTTGTCAAGGTTGCTGCTATTCATGGCTTGGTAATTTCACTTTTCACTTGTTTAGTGTGTGCTGAGCAGTACTTGAGGAGTTCCTTCGACGCATTTATTCTTCCGAGTCATAGAGTTTATCGTTTGTGGTCATAGAGTTCGTGCAAGTCTTCTTATTTACAGGTGAAAGTTTGGAGATGCTGTTAAAGTAGAAGTTGAAGTAAAAAGGTAGAAAATCTACATGTAAGATTCAGTCCAACACAATGTTATTAGGAAGACAGCGGTGCATTATGCTCATGGCTTCTCCTATTTTTGAAGAATGTCGTGCACAATACCAGGAATTAGGGACATTTCGTACAGTTTCCTTTTTGCGCCACCACGTGGCGTATCGACCTTAAAGAATTCGAAATTCCCGCTATGACGTATGCTATGACGCACAACTAAAGAAAGCGCAATAAAAAGAAACACACCCTGAAGCTGTCACTTCACCTCGGTGCTTGGAAACGAGCGCACTTGTGTATCAGCGTTATCTCGAAGACGGCCAGCTACTTGCTCTATACTGACAATGAATCGACGGTTTTGCTAGACACCTGGCCAGAAAGCTCGTCCACATTCTGGAGAGATGTCTGGCCGAGATAAAGGCTCCCGCGAAGCTTCCGTTTAATATATATTGTTTTTCCTTGAGCAGACTTTTTATTTGTGTACCACTGTGGCCACGGCCTTGCATATACGTCAGGGTTCTATTTCATGGGTTTCCTATAGAACTGGCGTGATCCATTGTTTAAGAGGAAGCTTTATCTCGGCCTGTCTTCGATGCCGGATTCTCAAATACACGTAAAATCAGGAATGCTTTTATGAGAAAACCGCTGAACCGATGTGAATGAAATGTGTTGCATTAAGAGGGAAAGTTAAAGGTGCAGAGACTGCAGCAAATAGAATTTTCGTTTATGTAGTGTAATGTTTTCAAAGAATCGCAGGATGCTCGTAAATTTGAAAAAAAAATAGAAGCATGAAGTTTCCAAATCCGCAACTCAGCCATTAAAAACAAATATGGCATTTCTATAAACTGCACCCGTTGGAGCATCAAAAGCGAACAATTTTTTTTGCTATACCTTAAAACTTACGTGAATTTGTTGTAATGTTTGGAAGGGTTTTGCAAATGCAACATTCACAACATAGGGGTATATTTCAGGATGGTGTATGATATATGATTGCTATCCGCTTTGGATGTATTATTAGGTGCAGTTTACAGAATTCCGATATAATGTTTAGCTGCTGAGGTACATAGCTCTATAAGTCAAGTTTTCTTTTTCGAAATTTGGCATTCTTTAAAATTTTACTTAAAAAAGTAGACAGCCTATAATAAAATATCCCTTTCTGCAATCACTACATTTTAACTTTTTTTTCTAAATCCAACATAACTCATCAGATTTGGTGCATCGGTTGCTCTGAGAAACTATTGCCGATTTCCAATGTATTTCGATAGGAACCCCCAAGGTCAACGTTCCCCCTAAGTTCGAGCTTGAATAATATACTTGTTGGTAAGATACGTTTGTAAACGTGTGATCGTGGCCTAATGAGCTAGAGCACCGGCGTACTGAGCTCAACGGCCGAGGGTATGTTTGTAAAGCGTCTTGGAAAGGAATAGGAGAAAAGAAAGGGAGATGGCTGGTATGTTATTCAGAAGCGTGTCTGGTTGTCTAAAAATTACTAAATGCTTTGGTCGTCATACCACTTCAGGTTCCATCAGCATAATTTCTATTTCATTCCGCTAGTGTTGTGCAATTATTGTCAATCAATCGAGATTAGAACACCTGGCCTCATGGCATTGTATTCCGTCGCAATTATTTATCGCCATCACTTCAGCATCATCTCATCGTCGTCATGCCGTCGTCCTCATATGCCTTCGTCGTTCTAACGACATCATTCCTTCTTCGTAATTCCATCGTCGTCACTGCATGCACCGTCGGCCTGCGGTTCTTGTTCTACCATCGTGAGGTAACATTGGCGAGTGATGATCATAACAAAGCGGGTCAGTCAGGGGGACAGTGCATGGCCGCATATAGCCGAATCACTTGAAACATCAGAGGAAACACTACGGATTCTAAATAAAGGTGTCTTAGCTAACACGGTGTGTCGCTTCTAGCTCGCTAGATTGTGTGAATGATCGCATTAACTTCGATAGTCATCTTAACATGGGTTCTGCAGGAATTCTTTCGTCTTCGCGACACTAACGAACTCCTGTCCACATTGTTCCCAGCCTATTAACACCTCAAATTCCTAGAGGTGATCGTGCTCAGGCAAGTGACGGATGACCCGAAGTGTGATGGAGGTAGCGGTATGATTTCGACAGTGGCGCCGCCTATCGACAAGGGGAAACACATTTGGATGGGTGGGAATAGCGGCGAAAGGTACACTTCAAGAGTTCCTAGACATCACAGATTCGAATCAACCTGACAAAGAGTTAGAAATATATATGCAATACAGTCGCGCTAAAGAAATGGAAAACTATTAGATTGGTGTGTGATTCGCTGCAAAAACATTCATTAGACTGTTTCAAGTATCCGAGCTATCCTTCACGGGAATCAATGAGAGGAGTTTGGATAGAGCTCGTTACATTTTTCAAAAGCGGAAGACGTGCCTAGAGGCAGAGTCGGCTGCAATATTTTGTTGCTGCACAAAATATCTAGATTTTCGGCGCGATCATTTTAAAGGAAAAACAAAAATTAAATAAGTTTTCAAGAATTACTTAGAGTACCTCGAGAAAATTGTAGCAAATAAATTCTGAAAAGTTCACTTGCAACTTTTTTTGTATCTTAAGGCACAGGGCAACTTCCTACTCGTTTCCATTAATTTTCTTCGTTATATTTTCAAGCGAGTTGAATATTCTGCCGTAGGTTAATTCACAATTAGCCCAACTAATTAAACTGATACTTTCAAGTGTATATTGTTCTTAGACAAATGCTTTAAGTCTACGCGGATGCTGCAAAATTTCTCAACATTGGGGAGGGGAATATGAAAAACAAAATAGAAATGCAGAGCATTTTATTGCCCCAGTAATTTTTTTTATTTTAAATGCTATTTGCACTCGTTAAGTGGCTCGACCCTCGTGTTCGCAGCCTTGTATATGTTTTTGTAGCACTAGGTGCGTTGTCTGCGAATTTACGTGAATAAGCAAGCAGATCGTACTTTAATCTGGGCGGAGAACAAAAACAAGGAAAGCCTACGTTGTAGATGCACTGTACTGAAACACAAGTTAGACAGAGTCTAAATTTGCATATATTTATTAACAAGGAAGCCTAAATTGTCGATTAAAAATTGACATAATTATAATGAAACCGAATAAAGCATTAAAAATGGCATGTTCCGTGTGAAAATATGATGAGCGTTAGCCTTGTGGCTCCACAATTTCTGTTTAATGAAAAAAAAAAGCTTCTAGTGGCCGTGTATTATCGTATTCCTGAAAGCTAGTAACCAGCGTATCTAAATTTACATTCGCGCCAAAATTATTGGCTCGAGTACCATCACTGTATACGAATGACTATATGAGATTCAAAAGTGAGATTAAATAACCGTCGTGTTAAACATGCAGGACTACGAGGAAAAGGCGTCCACCCTCCTTAACAGCCAAGACTACGAAAAATTAAAAAAGGACCCCACCACAAGGACCCAATCAGTACTGAATAAGACGCTGGTCGAAATTTTCCGAAACCACCCAAGCTCTCGAAATCTTTATCTAAAATTAATGTGCAGGAACGGGTCCGCACCAGCCTTTTACGGCTTGCCTAAACTCCATAAACCCGGAATCCCCTTACAGCCAATCAGTAGACTTTTCATGCTCCCCACTTCGATCACTATCCACATACTTGCACCAGATTATATCACCACTCAGCGGAAGGACAGCATCCCACGTGCGCAACCCCGAAAACTTCATCAAGCTCATATCAAATGTACGCCTCGAAGATGATGAATGCCTGGTCTCTTTTGATGTGATCTCTTTGTTCACCAGAGTACCCATTCAGTTAGCTATATCCGCAACAAGGGATGCCCTGGAACGCGACGACAAACTCGACGAGAGAACCCCCTTGAGTGTAGACGAGATCTGCCGCCTTCTCGAGCTATGCCTATCAAATACCTACTTCACGTTCCGAGGCAGCTACTACAAGCAGGTGAAAGGAACTCCCATGGGGGCCTCAATTTCCGTCACCATGGCTAACCTAACTATGGAAAATATCGAAGACAGAGCTCTGAGTACTTTTTCCCCGAAGCCAAAAGTTTTCCTCAGGTACATGGATGATTGCTTCTGTATCGTGAAGGAGTCGCAAGTCGAAAACCTGCAGAGCCATTTAAATTCCATAGACCCGGATATACAGTTCACGTCGGAGCGCGAACAAAACGGATCGCTACCATTCCTAGATGTACAAGTTACACGAACCAAAGGCAATCTAAAATTCTCAGTCTACCGAAAACCAACCCACACAGGCCGCTACCTACACTTCGCATCCAACCATCCGGCAAACCACAAGGCATCGGTCGTAAATTCTTTATTGAAAAGAGACGAAACTCATTGCACATTGGAATCAGATCAAAAGAAAGAAAGGAGAACGGTTCTCAACGAACTCAAAAGGAACGGCTATACAACGGAATTCATTCGAAAAACAACCCGACAACAAAAAAGAAAAAACAAACTACGATACCTACAACCGTTGACTCCCCCTCTACCGCAGAAACGAGTGTCCATCCCATACGTCAAAGGTACCAGCGAAGCTCTCAGCCGAATATTGAAAAAAGTAGGCATCAAAGTCGCGCATAAACCGATGAACACTTTGAATATCCTCATTCCTAAACCAAAACACCGTCTACCAAAAGAAAAAGCTCAAGGCATCGTCTATAAAATCAGCTGTGCCGACTGTCCTGCGTCGTACATCGGGGAAACCAAAAATCTAAAAGAAAGAATCAGACAACATGAAAACGACGTCAGAACATTCAACCGAATACGCAGCGCCGTCGCCGTACATTCCGAAGACGCCGACCACAAGATTTCTTTCCAAGAAACCCAAATCCTTCAAACAGAGACAAACTGTCGAAAAAGGCTACTACTCGAGTCTTGGCACATTCAGAACACGGCGGGCAATATAAACCGCGTGAAGGGCATTCTTCCTTCTTTGTATGTTCATGGCCTTGCAGACGTGAAGGGAAGAAAGGACCCCCCCGCTCTAGGTCAGCAACACCAAAACAACTCGTCCCCCCCCCCCCCCCTGTCCCTCGTCAACGCATTCCCGCGACTAAAGGACGCCCAGCATCGGTCAACCCAGCCGACCAGCGACGCCGAAGCCCCCCCCCCCCCCCCCCCCACCCCACCCCATCACCTATTTTGTCTGTCTAGAACAGGTGCCCTGCCAAGTGTGTCCGCACCTTACGCTCTCTCCCCTTCCTCTCCTTTGTTACGACGGACCTTTTCAAAGCGGCACACCGCCACCTCCGAAGAATACCCCCTGAACAAGGAGCCGAATTGGTTCCGGAACGTCGGGCTAGTAAATTTACTTATTTGGTTGGAGTCAATCTCTAAGTCTTAATTAATTTTCCCAACCAGACAGGTAATTCTGTCGAAATATTTAGCTACGGGCAGCGGCGTGTACGGTAGTGTTCACCTATGCCTTCACAATATTATGTTGCCACAGTCTTTAAAGCACGAGCATGGTGATCAGCCGATGTGCTTTTCTACAACTTCATCCCTAAATGTAAGCCGGGGTTCTGCCACCCCCGGTGGTTGTTAGTCTGATCCCTCCCTATTTCCTTAACTGTCGATTGTATTGTTTGTTTTCATACCAAATATTCACATAATAATCTGTGCGTGTTCGGCTAGTAATGAAATGTTTATTTCTCTCGCAGTTAAATTATCACGTAACCAGCAAGAAGGGATGCAGGGCAAAAACCTGCTTTGATGCAGCTTGAAGACCGCCCGGTGGCCGTTGATCACATGACAGTAGCTTCACAATAATCGAGATCTCGAGCTCGCTTCGTATAGGCAAAAAGCCTAATGGGTCGAACAGAACCGGGCCGGCCAAAGTATGGTACTTCGGGCTCGGGTCAGGCCCGGACTTGAAAAACCGGCCCGTGCAGTGCTCTACTTCAGATAGTCTGATCAGCAGATTCCCATACCGTCACGTAGTAGTGACGCTGAAGTGAACAGTCGTAGAACTGTGCATAACGAAACTGATTCTTTATTGGGCGAACATGTGCCCACAAAAGCAAGCTACACTTGAAGCAGAACGAAAGCGGCGAATACAGTCGGCGATCGTCGAAATCTGATCAGCGGCGAAACGCGTCGGTTTTTATACACGAGTCATTGAAGGGCCCCAGAATAATCCCTGGTACCCGCATGTCTTCCAGAAAGTTCTAGATACTTCGCGTCGCTCATACAATCAGATTACATGAGCGTCGGTGACAAGAGACAACGGATAGAAGCATCGATAACGTTCGAGAAACTTCCGATACATGCAGGCGCGTCCTGTGCCTAGCGATAACGTTTAACATTTGTTAGCCGGTGAAAAGCGGTCACCGGTGAAAGCTAAACATGTATACGTGTCAATACCCTCCTCTTAAAAAGCATCGTCCCGATGTTACAAACAAGAAAGCGAAAACAAAACCACGCGTACAGAGAGAGAGAGAAAAGGAAACAACAAACAAAAACAAAGTAACAAAGTACGAAAGTTCTTTAGCGGGCGTAGAAAGGCTTAAGACGCACCCCGTGGATAACTTCAGGTCGTGCCCGACGCCGCTGTGATTGCGAAATACCGTCTGGCACGACCTCAGTCCGGTGCGCCAACACGTCGGATTATCTTGTATAGTCCGAAATAGCGACGTAACAGTTTCTCGTTAAGTCCTCGTCGGCGTATCGGAGTCCAGACCCAAACAAGGTCGCCGGGCTGGTACGCGACGTAGCGTCGTCGAAGATTGTAGTGTCGGCTGTCGGTCCTCTGCTGGTTCTTGATGCACAGGCGCGCGAGCTGTCGACCTTCTTCAGCATGCTGCAAATAACTGGCAACGTGGAGATTTTCTTCGTCGGTGACGTCCGGTAGCATGGCATCAAGCGTCGTTGCCGGGTTCCTTCCATAGACCAGGTTGAACGGCGCCACGTGGTTCGTTTCTTGCACGGCCGTGTTGTATGCGAAGGTCACGTGCGGAAGGATGGCATCCCACGTCTTGTGTTCGACGTCGACGCACATTGCCAGCATGTCGGCGATGGTCTTATTTAGGCGCTCGGTGAGGCCATTCGTCTGCGGGTGGTAGGCGGTGGTCCGGCGATGACTTGTGTGGCTGTATCGCAGGATGGCTTGAGTTAGTTCTGCCGTAAAGGCCGTACCTCTGTCGGTGATGAGGACTTCTGCGGCACTGTGACGCAGGAAGGTGTTCTCAACGAAGAATCGGGCTATCTCGGCGGCGCTGCCTTTGGGCAAGGCTTTTGTTTTGGCGTAGCGCGTGAGGTAGTCCGTAGCTACGACGATCCATTTATTCCCGGACGTCGACGTCGGAAAAGGCCCCAGTAAGTCCATCCCGATCAGCTGGAACGATCGGCGAGGTAGCTCGATCGGCTGTAGAAGTCCGGCTGGCCTTGACGGCGGTGTTTTGCCTCGCTGACAGTCTGGACATGTCCTTACGTAATGGGCGACGTCGGCAGAGAGGCGAGGCCAGTTGTATTGTTCTTGTATCCTCGCGAGCCTGCGGGGAAAACTGAGGTGTCCAGCCGTTGGGTCGTCATAGAGAGCTTGCAGAATCTCTGGACGCAATGCTGAGGGTACCACGAGGAGGTAGTTGGTTCGAAGAGGCGAGAAGTTCGTCTTTAAGAGAATGTCGTTTTGCAAGAAAAACGACGCCAATCCTCGCCTGATCACCTTGGGCACAATGACGGTCTTGCCTTCCAGGTAGTCTACAAGGCTCCTTAGTTCCGGGTCAGCTCACTGTTGTTCGGTCCCAAGAAAGTGTCGTCATCCTGGTCGTCCTGTGGCGGCGGTTCGACGGGGGCGCGAGGCAAGTAGACAAGAACTGATGGGTCCCGACAAAGTGTCGTCATCCTGGTCGTCCTGTTGCGGTGGCTCGACGGGGGCATGAGACAAGCAGTCGGCGTTAGAGTGCTTTCGCCCTGACTTGTAAACGACGGTGATGTCGAATGCTTGAAGTCTCAGACTCCATCGTGCGAGGCGACCTCAAGGATCCTTCAAGTCAGCTAGCCAACACAAGGCGTGGTGGTCGCTCACAACTTTGAAGGGCCTGCCTTAGAGGTAAGGGCGAAACTTTGAAGTAGCCCAGATGATGGCGAGGCACTCCTTTTCGGTTGTGGAATAATTTGTTTCCGCCTTCGAGAGCGACCAGCTAGCGTAACTTACAACCCTTTCTAGTCCATCAGTCGTCTCCACAAGAACGGCGCTGAGTCCTATACACTGGTTGCATCGGTGTGCACTTCGTTATCGGCGTTTTCGTAGAAATGTGCAAGTATTGGTGGCGATTGCAGGCGTCGCTTCAGTTCTTCAAATGCTTCGACTGGCGGCGTCTCCCACTTGAACTCCACGTCGACCTTCGTGAGGTACGTCAGTGGCTCAGCAATCCGTGAAAAATCCTTAACGAAGCGCCTGTAATAGGCGCGCAGTCCAAGGAATCTACGGACCGCCTTCTTGTCGGTGGGCGGAGGAAAGTCAGCGATGGCCGCAGTTTTCTGTGGGTCAGGGCACACTCCAGACTTGTTGATGACGTAGCCCAAAAACAAGAGCTCCTCGTATGCAAAGCGGCACTTTTCTGGCTTTAACGTGAGTCCGGAGGTCTTGATTACTTGAAGAACTGTTTGAAGACGCCGGAGGTGTTCCTCGAAGCTTGAGGAAAACACAACGACGTCGTCCAAATTGACGAGGCAAGTCTGCCACTTCAAGCCTGCCAGTACATTATCCATGATGCGTTGGAAAGTCGCAGGTGCCGAGCAAAGACCAAACGGCATGACCTTGAACTCGAACAGTCCGTCTGGTGTTAAAAAGGCAGTCTTCTCCCGGTCCCTCTGGTCGACTTCGACTTGCCAGTAGCCGGTTTTGAGGTCCATTGACGAAAAACTTTGCGTTGTAGAGTCGATCCAAGGCGTCGTCAATACGTGGGAGAGGGTATGCGTCCTTCTTCGTGATTTTATTGAGGTGACGATAATCGACGCAGAAACTTAGCGTTAAATCCTTTTTTACTAACACCACGGGGGACGCCCACGGACTCTTGGACGGCTAGATGATGTCGTCCCGTAACATTTCGTCGACTTGTTGCCTTATGGCCTCGCGTTCGTGCGCCGAAACTCGGTACGGGCTCTGACGGAGTGGGCGGATATATTCGTCGGTTATGATGCGCTGCTTAGCGACAGGGGGTTTGTCGAACTTTTGACGACGACGAGAAGCAGTCCTTGTATTGCAGGAGCATAGCTTTTAGCTGTTCTTTCTTATGATTGGGAAGGTTCTGATTGACGTCGAAAGTTGGTTCAGGTACTACAGTCGTCGTTGCAGGTGTACTAGAATCAGTGAAGGCGAAAGCACTGCTGGCTTGTACTATTTCGTCGATGTAGGCGACCATGGTGCCTTTGTTAATGTGCTTGTATTCGTGGCTGAAGTTCGTGAGCATCACTCTTGCTTTCCCTTCACGTAGCTCAGCTATGCCTCTAGCAACGCAAATTTCACGGTCGTGCAGTAAGTGATGGTCGCCCTCGATGACGCCCTCCATGTCTGCAGGCACTTCGGTACCGACGGAAATCCTTACGCTGGAGCGAGGCGGAACGGTGACTTGTTCTTCTAGCACATTCAAGGCATGGTAACTGATGTTTGTATCCGGTGGTATCGCATTGTGCGTTGAAAGCGTTATCGACTTGGACCTTAAGTCGATGACGGCACCGTGTTGGTTTAGAAAGTCCATGCCTAGGAGAACATCCCTGGAGCCGTGCTGCGGGATTAAGAAGCTCGCCGGATAAGTGCGGTTGTTTACCGTGACTCGCGCTGTGCAGATTTCAGCCGGCGTTATTAGGTGTCCTCCCGCTGTCCGGATATCGGGTCCTTGCCAGACCGTTTTCACCTTCTTCAACGTCGCGGCGAACTCGCCACTACAGACGGAATAGTCTGCTCCAGTGTCGACCAGAGCGGTGACATTATGACCATCGAATCGCACGTCTAGATCGGTAGACCATCGTCTGGCGTTATGGTTAAGTCGTGGCGTCGGATCACGGCTGCGTCGGCTTTCTCCACTGCTGCTACGTCGCGTTGGTAGGTCTACTTTCGGCGGCGAAGTGTTTTCAAGGCTCTTGCCAGGCGCTATGCTGATACCTCATCATGATGATTCGCGAATCTAGTTCGTCAGCGGTGGAGTATCTTCAGCATTGCGTCGTACAGCAACCGCACCTCCATCGGTTGCTGCCTTTAGTTTCCCGGGTAAGGGCTGGGAGATCGGCCCCGGGTTGGGCCGGCATACAGCCGGCGATGCGGCGAGATGTAGCGGCCAGGTGACGGCGAGCCTGAGGGTCGTCGTGGTTGCCACTGGGCTCTGCATGACGAGGTAGTCGGCGATGTCACGTGGCCGCTCGCCAAGCTGTGGACGTGGCACGTTGACGGCGAACCCTTGCAGGCCCACAAAAGCAAGCTACACTCGAAGCACAACGAAAGCGGCGAACACAGACGGCGAACGGCGAAATCTGATCAGCGGCGAAACGCGTCGGGTTTTATACATGAGTCATCGAAGGTGGCAGAATAATCCTTGGTACCCGCGTGTCTTCCCAAAAGTTATAGATAATTCGCATCGCTCATACAATCAGATTACATGAGCGTCGGTGACAAGAGACAACGGATAGAAGCATCGATAACGTTCGAGAGACTTCCGATACATGCAGGCGCGTGCTGTGCCTAGCGATTACGTTTAACGATTGTTAAAATTAAATTATGGGTTTTACGTGCCAAAACCAGTTCTGATTATGAGCACGCCGTAGTGGGGGACTCCGGAAATTTGGACCCCCTGGGGTTCTTTAACGTGCACCTAAATCTAAGTACACGGGTGTTTTCGCATTTCGCCCCCATCGAAATGCGGCCGCCGTGGCCGGGATTCGATCCCGCGACCTCGTGCTCAGCAGCCCAACACCATAGCCACTGAGCAACCACGGCGGGTTGTTTAACGATTGTTAGCCGGTGAAAGCGGTAACCGGTTGAAGATAACATGTATACGTGTCAATATGATTATGGAAGATTGAGGTAAGCAGGTTTAAGACGTAACCTGCCTTTCCATGTTCAAGCAAAAGGATCCAGTCGTTATTTTTTCCTCTTACATCTTAGAAAGCGGTTGTATATCCCCAGGTCGAACAGTGTCGCGACGCATTGGACTTTTTCTAGAGCATTATTATGCAAAAAAATTTATTGTTGGGCTTACGTGGCAAAACTACGATCTGATTATGAGGCACGCTGAGGTGGGGAACTCCGGATTATTTAGTCCACTGGGGTTTCTTTAACGTTCACCCAATGCTGCATTGATATGCACATCAGAAACCGCATTCAACACAGGGCATGCCTACACCAACATTGGTAAAACTTGTTTTTTACGCTACTCTTTTACGTTAATACTTCTGTGTTTTAAACTTTGTTGCAAGAAGTGAAGGGCGTTCCCTGCATTTCTAACTACGGTATTACATGTTATGACCAAGAGCCTCCTCTATCTGACAGCATAAGACCTAATATTTCACTGGTGAATTATTTTTTTATTTTAACTGGCCACTTACGCAAATACATATATCTGATTGTGTAATATTTTTGTAGTGAAGCTAATGTCTACATAATTATTTATGATTAGGCCATGCTATTAGTGAACACCATTTTTATACACGCTTCAAGTCGGCCGCCAATAAAAACAATGACTCATTAGATGCCCTTGCACACAGTACACAATCATCCACAAAAATTGTATCCCGGTTCAATAATATCACACATATTGCTAATAAAAAACCTTGCACTCGGCCGCGCACTGCTTGAAACAGCGAAGCTGTGTGATCGTAGCCCAGCATTTTCCGGAAGTGCGCGAGAACTTTTCATCTTATTACTCATGTAGACGGCAATTCTTTTCGCGCGTCTCGGACTTACGGCCGACACTGCACGTGCACAGCGCAGCTTGCAACACCGACACCGCGTTCCAGGAGACCCGCTCCATGAATGCGTCGCTCTCTCTCTCTCTCGCTCTCATAGCACGCAAAACCTCTCACCTCGCAGAGCACGAGCGTACAAACGCGCCAGCTGTGGAGGAATACGACGACGCTCGAACGCAATCATTTGGTTAGCATAAATGCATGTTCTGGCAGCGTGGCTCTATAGCCTAGTGGTTCCGACGCTCGCTTTGGGACCGGAGGTACGCGGCCTCAAAACCCACCTTTGCAAGAAAGTTTATTAATTTCTTTTTTTTGTAGTTTTTTGATACGCACCACAAATTACGGCTGGCCTAAACAGCTTCGCTGTTAAAAAAAGAAATTCGGCAGAGACATTTCAAACTGCTTACGTGTGGCTATGCGAAGCGATATATTCCCTTTGGTGCAGTTCCAGGCGTCCAGGAACTAGTTCCTTTTGGGAGGAACGGAGGAATGCCACCATTCCTTTAACGCTCGGTGGAACTGTAACGGTAACTCGTTATTTTTACAAAGGGACGGCAGAGGGAACGGCGTTCCTTCTGTAAACGTTCCACGGCACTAAACAGGCGCACCGACGCACGCACGTATGCAGCACATCATGCAAGGCGCAAAGAACTACCGATTGTCTGCCACGTGACTATAGTGCATTTTTTTTTCGCGAGTTCTGCATTATATTTTTTAATGACTAGGCTTCAAGATTGCCACGTGACGCTCCCTTCTGTAGTTTCTTTCCGCCATGGCGGCCTGTCGGACACTAACATCGAGATTTAACTCTTGCCGAGTTCAAACAAGGGTCTTTACTAAATTAAGAACATCTATTCTGGACATTTTCTTTTTCCGCTCATACTGCAATATTTGATCAGCATTCATTAAGCGCCTAAGTATTTGTTCCTTTCGATGCGGTTTCTTGTGCAAACATTCAATTATATCCTCCTGAGACCCCTTGTACAATACATTGCACATTGCCTTCCACTTTTTTTTTTCGAAATTCACTCGGAAGTGATTACGCAAAATATTCACTATGGGTGTGAAGAACGGTGCATGTGTAACTACTGTAAAGAATGGTTTACTCATATTCTTGTCATCCGCTTTCGAGAAATTTGACAATAAATTGGTCTAGACCTTCTGTGTCGTCCCACATGGCCGAAAGACTTCGAGGAGTATGTCGAAGTCACCGAGATTTCGTGAAAATACCGGACGCGGCAGCAATATGGCAATGTACTACACGTAGTTCCATCTTCATCTCAGCGTTCAAACACTGAAATGCAGTTTTACCACAGCTTACATGAGGAGATGATGGAGATAGTCATTTTTTTCACGTACATGGAGGCGGAGCTTTGGCAATCTTTCCGTGGTATTATAGCGCCCACCGACGCCGCAACGCGGGGACCCTTTGGTCGGCGCTCTCAGCCGGTGCCTTAGCGCCGGCTGTCAAAGAAGTGAAAAATTAAGAAGCACAGCGCGTGCTCGAGGCGCAAGCTCGGCACGCCCAGTGTCGTTCTAGAAGCTAGCCACGCTGGTCGTCGCAGCCGCCGCTCGGCTCACCACCTTCGCAATTTTGAGTAGGGACGACGGCACGGCTCGTGGCCGCTGTCACGTCATCCTACAGTGGTGCTACACTATTGAAACTTTTAACAATTGTTTTTCAAGTTCATGACATAACAGTAGGGAATAAAAACCTACCGTGAAAAGCGATTATGTCCCGTTGTTGTGTCCGGGTCTCAGGAGGCTATTGGTTCATGCGAGTAACTTTCTATTTGCAGATCTGAAGCGCAGTATCCTGACTGCGCATTTGAAGACCGAAGTGGAAAGCTGCCGTATGTGTTGCACTTGTAATAGACGAGCACCAAAGTGGCAGTTAAACATGTCTGGAGTATGTCCGGTGCTGCTTGAAAAAAATTCGTCTAGGAAGCGTTGATTTGGATTCTTTTTATCTCCATGCAGATAATGTGCCGCCGGCAATCTTCAAATTCTTATAATATACTTAGTTTGATGTGAGATTTAAATTGCACACTTTATTTCGTCGCAAGATTATCCGACACCACATTTACTTTTAAAAAATCAAAGGTAACGTTAATGTAACGACACGTTACAATGTTAGAAATGTAACATGGAACGCGTTCCATTCGCCTTAAAGTATCTTGTAACGGGAACTCGTTCTAAGATTGGGAAGGAACGAGGAACGAGCTTTGTTCCTGTTTTAGAGGAACGTGTACAACACTGCTTTGGTGAAATGTTTTTTCTCGCACGTTCCGCATCCGTGCAAGTTCACCCCTGCTTTCTAACGGCGCTTCGGCGAGGCCAAATGTAAACGCGCTAAACGTCTGAACGCACTCGCTTGCCCACGAGTTCGTAACTCGAAGGAGCGCTCCGCGGCGTTCAATTGGACATAAATACAAGGGGTCAGGCAAGGAGACACCCGAAGGCGAAGCACCAATGGCGATAGCAACTTAGTAGAGAGCTATACGGAGTAAGGATAGTAGTTTTATCAGCTGTATAAACTTGGAGATGCAGCAGCACACGCAACGCGCAGAACTGTTGTCGACGCCGTCGCCGTTTTGCCCGCGTTCGCACCGAACGCACGCGGTGTTGGTGACTGTTGCCAGGGCCTCTGGGGGCGGCTCGGAGGTTTTCGACGAGATCAGAACGGGAAACTCGTCGAGCAGCGTCGGAAGTCTTTACCAGCTTCTCGCCTCACAACGTTTTTATATAAATACACATTTGGTGCCACAGCTAAAGGGTCTAGTTTGCAGCGGAGAAGTGGAGAGGGTATGGAGCTTGGCCTTCTTTTTAGGCCGCGCGGCAGCACAGGCTGTCGCGTGGAGGGCATCTTGCTCCTTAAATCGCTCGTCAATTTGGCGAGCAAATTCGTCTAGACGGCTAGTGAGGTTGGAGAATTGTTGGGTGAAGGCTTGGATGGCCGTCTGCACCACGGCCTGAATTTTGGCCTCCACGAGTTGTTCGAATTGTGGGGATAGGGCCGGGGTTGCCGCGGCCGATGTTGGTGTGGCCGAGGAGGTAGTGGGAGTTGCAGCCCTCTTCTTGGCCGGCTGTTCGCGAGTAGGAGGAGAAGGTAGTAGGGGAGGGAGTTTATGAGCGGCCGAGATCATTGTCGCCGGGGTAGAGGTGAGGAACTGCAGGAAGGCATGCAGCTGCGACTGAAGGCGTTGGTTGGTGTTGTGGAGGGAGACGAGCTGTGCGCGGACATGCAACATTTTCTAGAGGGGGTTGGCGGAGTTCTGGCAGACTATGTCTGCCCAGCTCACCTCACTGGTGTGGCGGCCGGGTTCCTGAGCAGGTGGTTTTTGGGGGACTGGAACTGGGGGTTGCCTGAGTCCGGTCCAGGAGTGGGATCAGGCCATAGGCTTGGTACGGTTGGAGGGCTGTTTCAGGTGATGGCTACGGTTTCAGGCTGTTTCAGATGTAGCACCTATATAGTACAGAGGAGTAGTAGAGGTGCTTGGGCACCCAGTCTTGTTCGAAAAGTCTTGTTCGAGGTAGTGGTGTCGGCGTTGTGGGTCGGGAGTGTTGATGAGGACGACGTGTTGGAGGGTGTTGATGATTACGGTGTCTGGCTTGGCTTCTTGGTGTCCGAGGCGGGCTGCTTGCAGAATCCCATCGCGAAGCGCAACGCCGTTCACGGTCCGAAGGTTGAGGCCGCCACGGGGACGGAGGATGATTTTATGATCGTTGATGGGTAGCTTGGGGTGGCGTAGGGCAGAGAGTTGGGGCGGCCGGGGCCGGCTCCTCGCCAGAGCTTGAGGCGTAGATGGCTGCATACATTTCTCGGCAGCGACGGAATTCGGAGTAGCGGTGGAGCGGGAGTTGCGAGTCGAGCTAGGATGAGTTGGCTAGATGAGTTTATCCGGTCGTAGGGGACAAAGTCGGGTCCCCTCCGCGCCCCGCAGGCCCGGTTTCGATTCCCGCCCAGATCAAAATTTACCTATTTTTCTTTTCAAAGGGATAGTTTACTTTGTTTACATGAACCTGCCTACTAAATTTCTCATCAATTCGAGCATTTTTTACGCGTTTTTACTCTTTGCCATCGGCCATTTTTGGGAGCGTCATTCGGTCACGCCGCCGACTACAACTACGGGTTTTCGCGTAATGGGGCATATAATGCTTTCGCATTAAAAAGTGGAAATGAATCGGCCCCAACATGGAGCCTTGCGGCACACCAGACGTAGCAGCAACATCATCTGTGCAACTCCCATTCAAAACAACTCTTCGACTTATACCTGTGTCACACGGGTACATTTGGAAGGCCTTCAAGTCGACGGCCTTCGAAACGCCACAACTCTATCGACTCGAAGGAGTTGTCGCACTGCTACACGGCACTTTTGAAAGGCCGTTGAGTGGTTCAGGCGTTTCTCGCAAAATTGTGTGGCACTGCAGATCTTTATTTTCGTTTTCATCTAACCAAAAGTTAAAAAACATTAAAACCACTTAAAAACGCATATAATTTATTTTATGTTGCGAAATGGTGGCGATATGACGGAATCCGGCAACGCATGGAGTAGAGGGAGAGTGTACTAGACAACATGGAGGAAGGAATGAACACAAGCACGTCAATGTTGTGAGAGTATGTGCACTTCGCACATATGAAGTGGCGAAAATAGTTTATTGAAGAATTAATAACACTCATGTATAGTATTTTTAGAGCATTTTGGTTGCATTTGTTCTTTCTAACCGTGAGTAAGAGCACACTTTGAACGAGACAGGCATGTTCGCGCTGTTTCCGCTTCCGTTGCTCAAAGGCCATCCAGATTTCAATAGAGTTGTAGGGTGCTCCGTTGACTCGATAGACTATTGACTCGGCGGCCTTCGAAACCGCACGTGTAGCAGCTCGAACTTGACCTTCGAGTCAACTGACTATCGGTTGGAAGGCCTTCCAAACGCCCGTGTGACACGGGTATTACTTACTTAACAACACGGAGTTACAGCCTGTATATTCATAAAAGTATTCACGTGTTCATAGTACCGCTAATCTTACCTGGTCAACCTATTACCGCTAATCTTACCTGGCATATCGACATTAGAACACTGCGGAGCGAACGTAGGGTTATTTTCTCCTGTACACTTATAATGCCACCATCCTCTCTCATGTTACTATAGAAAACACTAATAGGAACAAAATTTGAGTATACATCCAGTGTGTGAAATTCCATTGTATTTATTACGTCATTAGAACTCAAATTTACTCCACTCGTTTTATATGTTCAACTTATGATCGAATAGCTACTCTAACCCCAATAAAGCTAAAGTTGAATTTGTAACCCGTAAACTGATACAGTCGAACCCGGATATATCGAATCTGAAGGGGATCACAAGCAGTTCGTTATATAGGTAATTCGGTATATAAAATAATAGGCCCTCAGGTAAGCGGTGGCTTACCGGTTAGTGCATCTGAGAGCCGCTAACTTACTGCACGCAACATGGGGGAAAAAATCAAGCACACTTTATTTACCCGCAAAAAAAAAATGCTGGTTCACTTTCAACTTCATTGAAAAGTCCAAGCTGATTCTTTCTTTACACTTGTAGCGGCCATCGCTTGCGGAAAATAACTCGTGAATAGGCACTCAACCCACACTACGACGCCTCCAAAATCGGATAGAAGGAATGTTGACGTCCGAGGAAGCATGAGGGCTAGCTGAACAGCCTGACGGGGCTCAACTGACTGCACTATCTCTTCTCCACCTCCAGGTGCCAGAATACCTCAAAGTGTACATAGGAGTCCACTATGAGGTCTTCTGCGTGGCGCCGCGTTCGATATATCGAATGTGCTGGTGAACGAGCGTTCTTTATACGCGTGCACCAGCCCGATACATTTGCATGGAATTTTCGAGGGGATTTTACAGCTGTTCGATATACAGAATAATTCGTTATAAGTTGGCTTGATATATCCGCGTACAACTGTATCTCCGTCACCATATATATGGCATCGTATTGATCAGCTGTACAAAATACGTATCAGATTTAGTCACATTAACTTCCTTCAGCTCTTTCTGGCCTCACACAGTCCATGAATGGTATCGCCTCCCCAAAGAAATCATAAAGAGTACAAATAAACGCAAGTTTCATGCAACATCAACTACCGTACGTTGTGTAATCTGAATTTGTTAATTACTTACTATGTTCCTTTTAAATTCTTTGTAAGGTCAGGTAATATGGTATAATTGTAAAGCTGCCTTCGTAGTGCACACTGAACTTTTTTCCACGTACCACCAGATAAAATTATATGATTAGAAACTTACTTTTTAATCATTGCATTATTTGTTTAGCCTGCTCAACCCACTTCCTTCCGTAATGCCTTCAAGTGCTGACGGTGCAAATAAATAAATTATTAAACAGTAAAAAATATTTCTTGGATGAGAGGTGGTCACCTCCGGCAATGTTTCATCATCATCATCAGACTATATTTATGTCCATGGCAGGAAGAAGGCCTCGCCCAGCGATCTCCAATGACCTCTATCCGGCGATGTATAAAATATGCGCATTATTTAAAGCTACATAGGTTAACACTACGTAGCTAAACTCAGTTATTTTTCTGAAATAACTAGTCAGTTGTTCCTCTTAGCCGCTTATTTTGTCTGTGCATGAAAGGCTCTCGTTTTATTTGCTCAAATGACAACCTAACTAACAAGATTTTGAAACTTATATCGCTTTGGTAAATAAGTTGCTATGTGTTTTTGGACTCATGCGCTAAAATAAAAAAAACGTACATTGCTTTATAAATGCAGTGAATGAAATTGCTGCGAAAAGACAAAGCCGTGTAATACATTTGAGCTTTTCATTACATGCCTATAGCCAGGAAGTTTATGCAACCAAATGATTGTGTATTATTACATTCTCAAATTCCTACGGCGTTTCCCCTATTTGGAGAAGCCAGTTTAACTGTTAAATGATTCACAATTCGCCTTTGTGATGTTTCGACCATATATTTGATAGATAGAAATGTGCATGACCAATAGGAACATATGTTGGAGGCAAAAATTCTTAGCAAATTTTGCAAAATAATCTGTGTTCACCAACTGCACAGCATATTTCTACCCTGGAACAGATAGGAAATTGAAATGAATCACATGCATAAAAGTTTGCAGTGCGAGTATTATGAAATACAGCTTCAGTTTTATTTCTTTCAATTTATGATATATGATAGTTGATGTGATGACTTGAATTTCCTGTTTTATGTTCAGGCTACTGACACTGCACAAACTATATTTTTTGTCATAACACGGAATACAGGCCCAGAGTGCGGCTCATAAACACATCGGGATAATGAGGTGTAATTTGTGGATACATTTCTCGCTATGGATAATATAGGAGCCCTTTTCTCGCAAATATGTCTTGGTTGAGAGCGCATGTGCTGAAAGTAGACTGATTGCCCACGCTTTCCGTGCAGCTACCGAAGCGACTGTGACAGCCTTTCGCCGTTTAAAGGTTTAAGCCTTTCGATGCCAAGCGCCTGAAATATACACAAACAACGCGCTTGTCCAGAACCAGAAAGGTCGCAAGCATCATGCGAAGGGAGGGATTACCCTTGTACGGGTTAGTTGCATCCTTGAGCAAAAAAGAAAAACCGGGGAGTGACAAGTCATTTTTAACGACGGGCTGTCGCTCTTATCGTTATCACAAATGACGACTTGCGGCAACGTACTGCGCATTGTCGGGAAGCTGTTATGGTTCATTCTTTAGAAAGGGTATTTATTTTTTTCCGAGACGTAACTTACGTCATCGGGGCAGATTTTAAAACATAAAGGTCTTCGGTCAGGCAGTGGTACCTAGGTGACATGAACGCCCGAGAAAAATGGACTTGTACAGTCACTTTCTTTTGGAAGCGCTGATAACGTTGTAATTTTAACCACAATAGCACTTCGTACATGGTATTTTTCCTAACAGCTTAACAGAAGGCTAATCAGTCCTCATATTAATAAACTTATAACTGTTTACCAGAGACACTCTCAGATGACTTCAATATATTTACAATAAAGGGCTCTGTAATTTCCACCATGGCTTTACGTAGGTACGTTGGCGCACTTCATGTAATAATCCCAGTCAGCCTACTCACATATAGCCCACTACTAATCACATCTACAATGGCCTCGGCTACATCCCAAGAAGCAATTTCCTACCTATTTTGATTACTTAAGACTCGGTAGGCTTAAGACAGGCCAAAATTCGAATAGGAATGCGTAGTATGGAATTAGTATGGAACCTACAGTGATCTAGAACGTATGCATTACACTCGAGTCTGTCCAGAATTAGACAGTAACATTCATTTACTCTGACTATTCATCTGTCATCAGTGTTAATAAACTAAACGCAAAAATATTATGGGGTTTTACGTGCCAAAACCAGTTCTGATTATGAGGCACGCCGTAGTGGGGGACTCAGGAAATTTGGACCACCTGGGGTTCTTTAACGTGCACCTAAATCTAAGTACACGGGTGTTTTCGCATTTCGCCCCCATCGAAATGCGGCCGCCGTGGCCGGGATTCGATCCCGCGACCTCGTGCTCAGCAGCCCAACACCATAGCCACTGAGCAACCACGGCGAATAAACTAAACGCATGCTGTGCCGATCTTTCCCCCCACCTCACCCCAAATTCAGCTGGGCGCAGGCTACCACCCTGTGTCTGCTACAAACAAATACGTACGCTTCACCCGCCCGCCTCCACCTTATATTCCCTGAAGTTTACAGTGCCCCTAAACTGCCGGTGCTGTCGCACTCACCCGGCTATGCTTCCGCATGTGCTGTGGGAGTGCCCAGCACAGTACACACACATTAACACCACGACGCCCTCGTCGAGGTTGCGTGAGGCTCTGCGGAGCTCTGCCCTCGACGACCAAACCTGGGCGACCCAGCACGCCCGTGAGGCGGCGGCGAGGCAAGCCCTCGACGTCCCCTCATGGGAGGCTTAGACCGGGCCATCATAAAGTGCTGGCTCTACAATAAATGTTTATTCCTCCTTCTGAGCTTCTATCGCTAGGTTTGCGTCGTGAAGTCGCCTGAGCTTGCACAAGTTCTACAATTCTACGCTCCAATATCCCATCACCAAGAGCTCGGCGCTTGTCATCAAGAATTTCTACGCCTTAGTCACGCATCGTAGTATTCGGATTTACAGCGTATACTGGTCTAGAGTAACCAAAACAAAAGTTTTGCATAGTTTTACTGGCTGCGGGGTAGCTGAGTTAAAAATGAACTTATTCGCAGAACCTCGGCCGCGTAAACTTTTGGCGGCGACTGTGCGATTGAACACCTGCATTTTCTTTATTCTGCACACAATTTCTTTTAATGAATGGCCTTCCAGCCAACGTCATGCAGTGCTTACACCTGGTTCATTTTCAGGACAGCAGACTCAGACATGACTTATTAAGTAGAAGAACTGAACTATTATGTAGCACGTCATTATTATCACCAATCAGGTGTAATAAATATGTAAACAAATAAAGGATAATAACATTGCCTATGAAATTTTACTAAAATCTCAGGACTACTTCAAAACTTCGCCTGTTCTTCTTGTGTACGTCCCTATACTTTCTAGCAAACTGAAAGGGAGAAATTCAAGGGTGAAATTGACATCTCTTGTGGCACCATGGCAGAAAAGGGAAGGTGTAGCTTAGTGGGCCCATATGAAATGATCAGCTGCGATTGTGCTACTCACGCACAAGGAACGACACTTTTGTATTTTATTTTACAGGCAGTAAAGTGATAAATGGTGTCCGTGGACGCTGGAGTGATCATGACAATACCACCGTACCGATATGGGTGATAAACGATTCTAATAAGGGAACGTTTCTGCAAACCTCACGGTCCTTTCTCATGTTTCTTCAATTGTCCAAACACGTTAAATTTAGCGTAGGAGAAAATTCGTACAGAATTACTGAAGAATTGTACCAGTAATTATATCATGGTGCTGCGATCTGATTCAGCAATAGAGTTAGTTAAGAACAGAACAGCAGAATGCCATAGTAACCTTGGTGACTCTAGCCGAAAAAAATGTCTAACTCAAAAATGCATAACTCAAAAAGGGTGTGGTCTGTGATTGGAATAGTTCTCTATTTTTACACGACAAACTACATTAACACGCCCCGGTGTCTTTTCGCATTATTTCCAATACTCCTCTGCGTACGTCGTGGTAAAAGGATATGAAGACCTTTAGTATTTCGGGAATTTCGTGAAGGTATATGGGAATGGTTCAAATGATAAGACACGTGCGCTGCATATTGAGGATAGAATGTTTATGTTTCGAGGTATTGGTTTGTACTAAGCAAAAAAGCTTGTGAAATAATTCGGACAGCCTTCATTTGCACCGAAGATCCGGTACGCAAAAATTCTGCTTTGATATAATGCAAATATACTCAGTCAAATAGCTTCTGTATTCCTTTGTAAGAATAGAACGTCTGGGGCTGCAGCCAAGTTTTCTACTTCTGCGTCTTTTAATTGCACACACGGGAAGCTATTTATTTTTGTGGTACGTTTCAGGCTGAACAAAAGTCGCACAAACACCCCTTTCCATGACATAGCTGAATAGGCAAAAATATTTCTTAGTAATGTCTTCACAAATGTTTCCCATAAGAAAGAAATCAACTTTGAAAACACAAAGTTGGGTTTATTGTCTAAAATACATTACACCTAAGGTGCAAAAGAAGTTTGGAAGCACGTTCGCATGTTCACGAAACCAGCCAGCTATTTTTTAGGAAGACGTTGGTACAGTAGAAAGAAACGAAACAAGAACCGTAACTAAATGACCTGCGTTTCGGAATATGCCATCTGGCGGGAAACCGCCAAACTAAGCAGCGACAAAGTGATAAAAGAAATAGCGGCGCCGCTGGCTTCGAACCTGCGAACTGCCAATCGTGGTATCAGCGATCCTAATCGGTGGTCGCGCAGAACGCTCGGCTATCGGTTTGAGTGCTGCCGGAGGCAAAAACTAGATTTATATACGTACCACAATGAATTCTGCGAGCTTGTTATGAAAACTGCGATTTTGGAACGACTTTTTTGCCATTTCAAGAGTTCTGCTGCAACTAGCTCAAAGCCGAGTCATTGAAGTTAATAAATCCCCAATAATACGTCGATCGATGCAATAGGCTCATCGCAAATTGCTTTTTACTGGCCAAAAAAGCCTCCGAAATTTAGCCTTTTCCATAGACTCCCATACTTCGAACTTCGCCCGCAATTTGGAACGGGTTTTCTGTCGTAAGTAATGGTACCGCTTGCATGAGATGTCGGGCTAAGCTCCTAGAGCCTATTTCCACGGTAATATTTTGAAAGATGGCTTCTATGATTAGTTATTTGGGAAAAACGACGCTCTCCCATAGAAAATGCGCATGTTTTCAGAGGCGGCCGCTAGAGGCGCTGTTCGGCGATGTCCCAGATTCCTGGTATTGAATTCCGCACGAATTTGGTATGTTCTAAAACGTCATCAGCGTACTGTTATGTCCAATGCAGGGCGAAGGCCTCTCCTATCAATCTCTAATTACTCCTGACCTGCGCTAGCTTATTTCAAGTTATGCCTGCAAATTGCCTGACTTTATTACCCCACCTAATTTTTCGCCGTCTCCGACTGCGCTTCCTTTCCCCTATAGCACCCACTTTGTACTTCTAATAGACCACCGATTATCTGCCCTATAAATTAAGCGGCCTGCCCAGCTCCGATTTTTCCTCTTAACTTCAACTAACACTACCCCCGTTTGCTCGCTGATCCACAGCGCTCTCTTCCTCTCTCTTAGCATTATATAACAGTTTTCAGACATAACAGACTTAGCAGACATAACAGTTTTCCTTTCATCACTTGTTTGAGCGGTCCTTAACTTATTCTCACACTTCATTGTTAACTTCAAAGCTTGTGCCTCATATGAGAGTACTAGAAGAATGGAATGATTGTACACTTTTCTTTTCAACGACAGCGGTGAGCTCCCGGTCCTGATTTGGTAATGCCCACCGTATGCACTCCGACCCATTTTTCATTCTGATGCATATTTCCGTCTCATGATCATGTTTCACTATTAGTAATTGACCAATATAATTTTGCTCTTCTACATACTCTCTAGCCTGACTGCCGATCATGGATTCTTGTTCACTTGGGAGGTTATTCAACATTACCTTTGTTAACATACTCTCACACGTTCTTGGTTAACTTCCTCAATCAATTGTTGCAAGGTGTCCCCAGCGTTGCTGAACAGGACAATGTCATTGGCAAGCCAAAGGTTGTTGACGTACTCGGCGTTGATCATCGCCCTCGAATCTCCCCAGTCTAATAGCTTGGATACTCCCTCTAAGCATTCAATTAATATAACTGGAGAAATTGTGTCTATTTGCCTGACCATTTTCTCGATAAGTATTTTCCACTTTTCTTGCGGCTAATTAAAACACGTGAAGCCACAACTATCACTGATGCAGAGTCGAAGTCTTATAAGTTGCGGATACGTGTACTATGTGAAGGAAAATATGGAAGTTACACATAAATGACATAATTATTGAGTTGTCAGCCGTATGCCGCAAGCACCTCGGCCTTTATGTGAAGTTCGTTCAGTCCTTCAGTACGATCCCTACGATATGCACTTACACCGCTAATTACATAGAAATGTCGTAGCTTTGTCCAAACGCACTGAATTAAGGGATCGAACTATGCGCCGCCGGGAGAGCGCATAAGGCAGCGTAATTCGAGCGATGTAAATGCTGATCTTGCTGATACGACGCATTTTAGTGACTGCGCTTAAGGCCCGTTTATAGTCCGACGTTACCGGCGCGCGGGCCAGCGTCGTTTGCGGCTGGTCACGCTACGCCGGTTACGCTGCGCCAGCCGAAACGCTATGTCCTCTATACTCCGACGCGCGCGCCGTTGGCTGTTATCTTCGGAGCATGCGCAGAACGATCCCAAGCCCGCGCGCCGCTTTGAACGGCTGTTTGCGACCGTCGGCGAAGCAAGGGCGAAGCGGTGTGGGCGCCTTTATTTCTTCGCGCGAAATGCATTGTGGGTCAGCGCAGTCGACGCGACCAACGCGCGAATGGGTCAGGAGCCAATTCGGCGCCGGGCACGTCGGGGCGCGCGAAAGCCGCCGGTTACGTTGGCTGCGCCAGTGCGCCCGACTATAGAGGAGGTCGTTTTCACCAACGTGACGTAGGGTGCGCGCGCGCTCACGTTACGTTGGACTATAAACGACCCTTTATGGGCTCGATATACTCCGACGTAACGTCGACGCGCGCGCACGCTGGGCACAGCGACGCTACGCTTGCAAAACGCGAGCACTCTATAGTCTGACGCGAGGCGCGACTGACGCGGCCAGCGTCCGTCGGCGCGGCCCGGCGGCACCTGGCGCGAAATGCAACATGCTGCATTTCGCGCCGACGACGTCACCCAGACTGCACCGCGTCCGCGTTTCTTTCCGCGCGGCGCTCGCTTTCCGCGCTCTGCTCTGCTCTACTGAGCATGCGCTGCTTTGGCTCCGGCCGCTGCGTCGGGCCGCGTCGCGTTGGACTATAGGTAGACTATAGGGCAGGCGGATTTGCGCCAAGCGTGTCTTCGCCGACGTGACGCGACGAAACGAACGCCGGCGCGCGCGCGCGTTGTGAACGTCGGAGTATAACAGAGCCTTTAGAGTCGGGCACGCTCCACACTGTTCACTTCACGATACCGGGCCACTGTGACCGGCTTTATCGCGCCGTCATGTTGACCTGACTACTGCGCAGCAGGCGCGGAGCACGGTAAGACTGTTGCCGGCTGGACGAAAATTCTTGCGCTGGATTCACAAACGCCTATGAAGGATTTCTTAGGTAAGAGTAAGTGAGAGGATGTAACTATAGACCGTTTCACTGATTAAAAACATAAGCCCTGCATGGCTTCCGGTTTTGCCCACTGACGTAGCTGCTGAATGTAACTGGCAAAGAAGCAGCCATGCGTTTTAAAGCATAAACCTGATAAGGCACGTGAACGGAAGTTTCTTGGGGGCGGCACGCTCGCTGCTGTTATCGCGAGCATGAAACCGTCTATAGAAAGCACATCGCACGAACCGACTGAAAGACGTGAGTGACGCCATTTCGCCCAGGACTGATAATACTCTGGGGTTTATAATAAGCATCTGCGGCCAATCATAGGAAGACGATGGCTGTCGTCTTCTGTGGCATTTTTTTTGCCTTCTGCTTTTACCGTTGGCTGTTGCCTGTTCTGGCTTTGAGTATGCAAAACAAAGCGCAGCGTTATGCCGGCGCTCGTTTTTACCAAAAGCGAAGTGTCTCCAGGTATACGCCTCTTTGTGGTTATAAAAACAAATGTTTGTGTGTGCGTGTGCGTGCGTGCCTGCGCGTGCGCATGTGTGTGTGTGTGTGTGTGTGTGTTTGGACGCATGCCACAATTATTCGCTTCGTTCGTGAGATGCATTTTATTTCACATCATCACAATGGTGGTACCTCATTTTATACGCCATTTCTTTTTTAAAATTTTGCCATCGTATGGACGTCCCGCGTCATATCATAGACAGAATAGCCATCCGTCGTAGGCATACGTTGGTTCACACCGTAGGCCACATAGTGAGCAACACCGTGGGTTCAGATACTACATCGCTTCAACTTTGTGCTGAATTAAAACTATGAGCTACATAATAGGCACAGCACAGAAGACGACAGCGAATTGTGCAGCAGCAACAAGTTTTGATCACTAGAAACGTTAAGGCGTTTTTTCGTTGTTTCATCTCGCAAGGAGAAATATAGCCTCAAAGCGTTGGAAAAAATAATCATCCGGAGCCCTATGAGCAAGAGAAAGCTCAAACTAGAAAAAAAAAACGATAAATTGTGATCCAAACACATCAATGTCAAACTTAACGGTTGTCAGGGACGGACACTGCACTTATGTTTGCTATCCCCCAATAGAGTGTCATTACGAGTATGAAAACTCAGGCTACTGTGCGCATACAGAAAAACAGCCTATCAGATGTTAGGCAGAAGTTCGCCGCACAGCATTAATGTTACTGCCTTCCACAGCAGCGCACGCTCAATACAATTGTGCACTGAAACAGCTCAATGCACTTTGAGATGACAAATCAGAGTGCGCTACAAAGATATAAGCACGCGCCATCCTGGGCTATCAGTTCTGGCCTCCGGCCAATCAGCCGCAACAGCGCGTTCCAACGTCAGCACGAGCGGCGCAGTACACATAATGATGTTCGTAAGACTGCTACATTCCTATCGTAGAAATTTCTTCTTAGGTCGTCATCTACGATGACTGTTCAGGTTTTGTGAATTGACTTACGCTTATAATTGGCGGAAGTACTGTAGTTCGCACCTGTGCTACCTTTACATTGATGCATTTTTTTCGACTACAGCACTCGTCCTTGCAGCGGCGGGCATCGCAAGCTTGCTGATCTTACGAACAATTTTACCTTTGTGAATGCACTTCTTTCGTAAGATTTCTTGTTGCGCCAAAATTTGTTCGTAAGTTCGCTTAGTGAAGTCCGCCCCTGATTAATATTCTAGCACTCTCAATCAACAGTCTAACATAGGCACGGTCAGTGTTGTAACATTTGATTACGGAATATTCGGGTAACGCGTCACGCCCGCAATTTTTTTATTTTTTACCTTAATACTGGCCCTCATGGAGCAATTTTTCTTGGCGAAGTTTGCGCGTAATAAAATCAAGCCCGACGCACCGCCCATTTTCGCTGCACCGCAACTCATGAGACCATTCATCGGCAAGCGTCCTTTTGTTCTGTATTTGTCGCTATGCCTGTGGCCTGAGTGTCATGGTTATGCAAACTAATCAGAAACATGTTTGTACCAGTTGTACTCGAAAACAATATTTGCGCAATATTCGTTAGCGTAGTAAAAATGGGAAACGCAAGCGCTTGCATCTCTGCGGATAAGCCAGAGCTCCCGCTACCTTTCAGCATGCCTAGTTTTAAAAAAATTGGTGAAACTGGGCTCTTTCTAACGTTTACTCCACTGTGGAATCCCCCCCCCCCCCCCAAAAAAAAAAAGGAAGTTTGAAAAACAAAACGAAAAAAGGTTTATGGCAGTCGGTATTCGCGCTCAGGCGGAGACGGTACCACTGCACGGAAACGAAGGGGAACACTAAGAGTTGCCGGCATAGTAGCATTCTGACGGACGTTTTGATACGTTGTGAGCAAGAGGCACGTTCGATTACTTTTCCAACGCTTTCCTTCGGATCTTTGCTTGTTAAGACATCTTTTTTCTACCACTCTCGGCAAATTATGCACAAAAATTGGCTAAAAATGCATAACCCGTGGTCGGTTGATAAAAGCTCCGTTCTTTTCAAAACTGCGGGTGATCGGTGTGTCGACATTTGCCATCGAAAAGAAGTATGGCATCACGGATCCCGTAGATACTTGCTCGGGCGCACAACTGAATAGGTTGATTGAGAGTAGGCTGAGGAGTATTTATACAGTTGTGTACGTTACATCACCGTATCTGTTTCTCTACGCATGCCAGCAGTACGACCGTTTCATTTCGGCCGAAGCTCCAGCTGCACGTCATCGATCGTAATGTTCTGTCGCATGGTCGTGTGGCCTTTGATGACTCCTGGCTTTGGACCTGTTAGAAGTGTGCACCGTCTCACAGAAAGATTACACAATGAAACGCGAGTATCTGCGGGCGACGGTACGAAAAGAAGTTGTATTTTCTCCGTGAAAGGGTATTATCGATGGTATCATCGATGGTATTAGCAAATTATTAGACAGTTATACGAAGTGAGCACAGTAGCTTTATTTGCCGTATGAACTCATAAGTATTGGCTTATTAACTAAATTAACAGGCATGGCGTGACGCGCGCACCGGCAAACACATCTCACTCGATGACCGCGGACACTCGCTGTCAAAACGCTGGCGTAAAGAAGAGCGCCAGCAGCAGCGAGCGACTTGACCTTCGTGCTGCCGCTCGCATCTACGCGTATTTAGCAGCGAGAACAGAATGCACACGAAGCTATCCTCCCTCGGCGCACTTAAGGCCCACCCACATGGAGAAAGCTTCTTGCGAAAACCTGGCGAACGGCCGCGCGCGGCGTCCGCCCTGCGGCCGGCGGCTGTTTGCCGTCGATCAAGGCGGGCTAGGTACATTCGCAGACTGTCAACTGCTCGCCGGAAGCGGCGAATGACAGCTGTCAGCGCGGATAAATCTAGACGCGGTCGCGTCCGACTTCCTGCCGCCGCATTTGAATCGGCTAGCCAGCCAAAGAACCTAGAGCGAACATGGCCACAAAAGCTGTGCGCATCGCCCACAATGACCGACTGATCACAGCTTTTCAGGCGCGACCAATATGGTTCAGTTGCAGATACAAAACTATTTTTTCACTGCATTTTACTAGGAATGGAATTACGCTGTATCTAGCAATACTGAAATCGCGGCGGCCGCGGCCGCCCGTCTTTCGCCGCATGTGGGTGCAGCACGGCGGCGGCACGCTGGCGTTCCGCCGCGCTGGTGCGGGCCGCGCCAAGTTGGCCGTGAAAGTTCGCTCCATGTGGGCCGGGGCTTGAACTCAGCACTCACCGCAGATCGCTTTCAAGATACGGCCCACGCAGCCGCACTCAGCTGCGCCGTACGCAGCCGCCGCCGGAGTAGAACACCTCCCTCCCCTCCCCCGGTGCCTTGCGCGCGATCGAAGACGGCGTGCTTCCTTTCCGTCGTCCTCCCCTTCGCGTGTGAGATTGAGCCACAATCTCACCGTCGCATGCTTTCACTCACACCCACAGCATACGACGCGCGTCCACAATTTATACGGAGCATCACGGCGACGGAGACAATGCGCATGGAGTGTCCCTGTAATTGCTAGCGCAAGAAAACAAGGCTGCTGGCACCGCAAGAGTGAAGCCAGCGCAGTGTCGGGAGTGCCCATTTCGCGTCAGGCAAGTCAGCCGGAAATGGTGGCTCCTGATAGGGTAGTGTGCACCACCGCTCACTCACCTCTTCGAGCAGCGAAGTCAATATACGACAATATCTTTCCGTGCAGATCGGCAGGAGGCGTGAACTTTCTCCACGCCGGCCGTCCGGTTTTCGCCGCCGGGCAGAATTCGCCGCTTTGACACTCGATGTTCCTTCCATGGGGGCACCCTTAAAGGCGTAAAACTGACGTTGTTCAACTCAATGATATGTTCTCTCTGCATAGCTTGGTGCTATTTATGGTTATGGTTTCCTTGTACATTTGTATAAAACCACAATAAAACACCCCTGACGCAAACTGTCGAACAGCAACAAAGGAACACCGTTGTCCCAAAACAACAGCGTTCCCTTGAATTGTAATCAAGCTACGCACTGACCTCGGCATTTTCTGTTTCTTTTCAGAATCTAACCATCTCGTTCCTCGCTATTGCGATATAAACTTCGAGTCGGCACCGACTTGGGCACCGTTTCAAGAGTCGACGTGCAAGGCAGAAACACGATCTCGAGGTAATACTTCCCGAGCACCAGCACGGCCATCGTGTCCGACCCGATACTGGATAGCTTTATCACAGCGTAGACAAAGCCATTGCGCAATGTAGGAAATAACGCTTCGAAAGTACGTATGCGCAGAGCGTGATCAGAAGTTTTTACGGGTGTTAGATGTGCGTGCACTTAGAGTTTTGGGTGTTGCGTAACTTGCGCGGCTGTAGCGCAGCAGCACGGCTGTGCCCAGAGCGCCCGGGTAAATATCAATCCACCCTTGCTCTCAGTAGCGATCACAAAACAAAAAAAGGAACATTTTTGTCTAATCCCATTTTGACGCCGTAGCTCGATCAATGCTATGTCTCGCTGTTTTCAGATAATCCGTATGTTTTGGTGCTGTTAGAAATCTGGACTGACATGAGACGTTACAGCTGTTGAGCAAGTGCTTAGATTTCAGCCCTCTACATGGCCGAAATATAGGTACACGTGTGCCCGACACTTTCTGAAAGCAAACCGAGAAAACCTAGGAGGCTATGAGAAAAGTTATGCGATGACTATAGGCTGTACGGTTCGCGCTTTATCATTTTTTGAAAACCTACCTGGGCGGTCTCAGGATTGCCAACTCCAGCCTCTGATGGAAGCCTACATCCTACGAACCAATTTCTCTTCGCTTCGCTTCTCAGGTTGTCCGCGTTAGCGTATACAGCGTAAGTCAATTTTACATGAGATAGCCTGTGTATTGCAATAACAACGTGGTTTGCAGTGTGCCTACACATGTGTAGCAGATATTTCTTGGAACAGGCTTTTCCAGAATAAGAGGCCTTTTGGGAAAGAAGCCACTTCTATGTTAACCTACGTTTTACACGTGGTAGTTACTTTAGTCGAAGTATTCATGCCGTGAGTTTTAGCTGAAGTGTCCTACATTCATCATAGGAAATTCAAACGGACGAGGCGAGATATCTCAGTCATATATTGAGGTTAACTGTCGCCGTGGACATCAGAAAACGACAAAACTAGTAATTGCATAGCTAATCACAAATTCGCTAGATAACTTTTTCATTGAGCTAGGAAAGTGCTGTGTTTTCTGTTACAGTCAGTACAGAGAGAACGGCAACGAACTATACCGGAAAGCGCATGCGGTGTGTGGCTTCTTTAGCACGAAACACCTGTGAGGCGCGTCATCGATGTTTCGCCCAGCTACTCGCAGAATCTCGTTCAAGATCTCTTCGATCTTCAGCTGTGATCTATAACTGAAACGAAGCTACAACCTTGCATCACAGGCAACCAACGCCGCACACCTCTGGACTCCAAAATCCACCGGGTTAGCCACGAGTATGTCTCACAAACGAGTGTGCGGGGGGAAGTAGCGCTCACATCTCAAAGAACATGGGGCGCATGTCGGTAGACGAAGTAAACTTGTGGACGACGAGGACAATAAGTGCCGGATAGGAAGTATAAATGATATGAGTGTGCAGTAGACGAAGTAAATTTGTGGATAACGAGGACAATTAAATTATGGGGCCGGGATTCGATTCTGCGACCTCGTGCTCAGCAGCCCAACACCATAGCCACTGAGCAACCACGGCAGGTAATGAGAACAATAAGTGCTGGGTAGGAAGTGTAAATGATATGAATGGGGAGAGAACACCAATAAATGTGAAAAACAAAATGAGGAGGATTAAGTAGACGGTATATATGTAGAACATCAGGAAGAATGACGGCTGAAAGCGCCTGTATGGCATGCTTACTTAGAAAAGAAGGCGCGCCATCGTGCTGAAAGAACGATTCTTTTACATTGCGAACGATCATCCAGAGCATGTTTTCTGCACAATGTGCCCCCCATACTTTAGTTTTGCATGCAGTCAGCCTGCATATTTCTTTCAGTGTGAGCCCAAGGGGACTGCTGATAATGAACAAGTCAAGCGTTGTAACTTCTTTCATTAGGAACTCCAGAAAGCCCTTTCTGTTCACTGTAGATATGCGTTTACTCAGAATGTGGCGCGGTATACGAGTGGCCACAAAGGTCGCGCAGAATGTAAGCGATAAGGCGGATTTACTTAGGAAAGTTGGAGCCTGCTGTATAATTTACTCACATTAACTATAGTTGCATCAACGTCTACTCAGTTAGCCGGAGAGACCATAAGCTGAAATAATACTGGCTGCTTCGCCTTTTCTGTCCACGCAGCGTTCGACGTCCACACGGATACGCACCACCTGCTGTGCAGCCCTCGCCACTGCGTCCCACAGACTGTATTCGGTGCCTGGTCAGAGGTCCGGCGGCTGTGCAACAGCTTGCGCGGCTTCCTGGCTAGCGGCGGTTCAGGAAGTGAGCGACTTTCACTCACTCTTGCTCTATTTCCCCGCTAATCCACCAAAGGGTTATTGTTCTTTGACCTGGCATTCCATGCTGCGCCATTTACAATTCACTTTGCCCACTCCTTTTTATTGTGCACGTCTTTTTGTACATGCGACCCTCATGCTAAATGAATATACGCAAGAGGAGGCTTCGATACAGCGCGTAATCGATGGTAATGTGGTTAAGAGTGGAGGGAACCAGCAATATTGATAACCTGGGGCAACTCTCTCTTCTTTTTTGGTAATAAAAGAAGCAGAAGCATGGTGCTTTCAATTGTAGTAAACACTGCTATTAGCCGGTATACAAACGTTTTGCTGAAGTACACTGCGCGTCGTTATCAAGGATACTTCTGCGGATGCTTTTATTGTTAACCTGGCTTTAGTCTTTAGTAGGTGTTAGGAAGCGAGACAGCGTCATCACTCGTCCCTAAGAAGATGACACTCGTAATCTTTTTAGGGAAGCGCGAAAGAGGAATCTCTATGCCCTATTCGCCTCATACTTAACTCGTTTCGATAGTGGCAAATACCGTGTGTAGCTATATTGATTAAATGCTAAACGCGTTGCCGTCGAAAGCCATCGGGACATGGGTTTTCCAATTTTTTGAGGGCGCCTGTTTTTCGCGCACCGCTTGAATCGTTTTGTCCTGTCTGAATCCAGCAGCAAAATGAAACGAAGCTTCACTTCCAATATTACCCGCCGTGGTTGCTCAGTGGCTATGGTGTTGGGCTGCTGAGCACGAGTTCGCGGGATCGAATCCCGGCCACGGCGGCCGCATTTCGATGGGGGCGAAATGCGAGAACAGCCGTGTACTTAGATTTAGGTGCACGTTAAAGAACCCCAGGTGGTCCAAATTTCCGGAGTCCCCCACTACGGCGTGCCTCATAATCAGAACTGGTTTTGGCACGTAAAACCCCATAATTTAATTTTTAACTTCCAATATTTTTTATGCTAAAGCGTCAAATGGCTTATTGAGCGAAAAAGCCCGCGTCTGTCATCAGTAGCAGCGAAACGGCATCTAAAATCGCATTGTCATTGGCTACGACGCCACGGCACGAGCGCGCCCCGAAGAATCAGAGCGCGCGAGAGGGTACAGCTGCTGCTACGATAGCGCGCCAGGTGTTGCGTTAGTGGAGAGGGCATCGCGGAGACGTCATGTCACTGTCGGCACGAGCGCGCCTCGACGGAGCAGAGCGGGCGAAAGGGGACACCTGCTGCGGTGCTAGCACGCCAGGTGTCACGTGAGGGTAGAGTCTCTCGTCGCGCAGGACGTCGGTGGCATGCGGCTTTGGCACTGAAGACGGCTGCTGCTTGTTAGCTCAGGCAGCACTTACCGTTTTGGTACATTACTCGCATCGCAAAACATGATCGACCGCTCAGCGGCATTCAATTGGACATTAATGATTTTGCATAAACAACTCATAAGAAGTACTTAGGTGTCCTCGGATGTTTTACTTCCCAAATCATAACCCCCGTAATGTTTTATGATTGCTAAGGCAAGATTCAAATAAGGCCCACTGAGGATTTTTTTCTACACTTGAGGCCACCTGCTACTTTTCTTTAGGCCCTCGAAATGGAATTTTCTTATTAGTTAGTGCACGTCGATCACCAGAGACGGGACTCTCATTGGTTTCGGTATCTGGAAGAGTACTTCTAAATGCGCATGCCGTTATTGGTTGTGTAATGCCGTGTATGATAATATTATAATGAAGATCTGAAACTTTCTGTTCATTTCGCCGCTTTGCCGTGCACTGTTAAGAACAAATATAAAGCATGGGCAGGAATGCTAAACGGGAGAAGCAAGGTAAGAAAGTAAAGGCAAATTGAGTTTGATAAACAAACAAAAAACTGTATTTCCCCTTATCTCGTGTGCAGTAACCGCGACTGTACGTGTGCATAACAAAGCGCTTCCGTCTTGTGTCTTTATGTGTCTTCTTTTGTCCTGTCTTTTAATCGCGTTACGGTAAACCTATTCCAGATGCGTTACCAACACGACCACATTGCAACCCTCTTGTCCATTATTGAATATCTCAGCCAATCCCGTTTTTCACTTTGCCATAATACTTGTGTTTATAATAAAGTGACTGAAAATAACCTTTTCCCTCAGGCTGGGCCGACATCGTCCAGAAGCACGGATATTTTCAGTCGGAGAGCGCTGGACTTCCGCAAGTTCTGGAAGCATTCAAAATGTGGGTGCTGATAAGATCATCCCTCGCATATACATGCAAACACTGGAAGCGATCCACTTTAACACGCTTTTGAAATGCAGGAAAATTGCAGTGACCATGTCTTGCGAACACACGAAAGTTTATCATACAGGTAACTGTGAGGACCTGGTGCAAGAAAATGCCATTAGCAGTTGGGTTCAAATTGCAAAGCGCAGAACACCCGCCGACGTGTCTAAGTGGCTCTCGGGTTGCTCGGCTGCTGATAATGAGGTCGCTGATTTCATTCTCAACCACGATGGCCGCATTGCGATTTCAGCGGATTTTCTAGGTAATTTACGTAGTAGTTGATACCAGCTAAGTTATGTTTAGCTTGTAAGACTGCTTCCCTAAATGTGCACTAGTATATTCGAATAATAAATATAATAATGTAGTAATATCGTAAAAATATTTTTTATTAAACAGTATTCAACTGCCATGTAAGGAATTATTAGTCGAAATCAGGATTCCCGGACAACGCATAGGTTCGGAGATCACGCGCGCGTTTCTCTGCCTCGGAAGCCGTGCTGATGTGCTTCTGGTTCTCAAACCTATGTACCATCATGTGCCACATTAAATTGAAGTCCTGCTTCCCCCTCCAATTTTCTTGCTGTAGCTTGAGCCCAAACGTAGATTCTGGTGGTAAATTATCAACCTACTATTTGGATATAGAATCACCCAACACAATGTGGAAGTTTTTTGCCCCAGGTCAGTCAGACGTACACTAGGTTGTTTTGTAGCTAAGACGTTAAAATACCTAAAACGCCAGCGCAATTTCATAGACCGTGCTAGAGTGCCGCCATAAGCGAATTAACACAGTCGGACGATGCATTTTTCAGAGCGGCCTATTAGGCTGCGTATGGAATAAGAACAATGATAGGGTTGTACGTCATAAGTTAGATTTTAATGAGGGAAAATTGGGAAAGGTTGTCTTGAGGAAAGTGTCCCTAGCCGGCTGCTCCATACAGGGGAAGCACATTGGCGAGATGACAAAGCTGGATATTGGGCTATAAGAGTCGTCGTCTAGGCAAACGCCTAATTGATTTTGACCACTTCATTATTTTAATGGACCCCTAACTTATAAATCCTATTATAGGAGCGTGCCCATGGTCCACATTCATCGAAGTACAAATGCGTGACGCATGACCAAATATTCAGGAGCCGTACTCAGCACCACTGAGATACGGCGACAAAGCTTGGTTCCTGCAGAAGTAGTAATCAGTGTAGACGGCTAAAATGTTGCCCCAAGAGTAGATCTCAGACGACGCTAACAGAAAAACATCAGTTTTATTTAGCTGTGCGCGTGTGTGTTCGCGCATAAAGTTAATTAGAAAGAAAAGTGGACACATTTTTATCATGTTGATCGCGGTGCTGATGAGCGTCACATCACGTATACCTTGTGTTCGCGCTGCGTGATTAACACGTCGGACGTCAAAAACAATTTAAAATAAAACGAGATTTCGTCTTCGCATGTCATTAGTCAAACGTGCCTCATAATCAGAACTGGTTTTGGCACGTAAAACCCCAGAAAGAAGATAACCATTCTTTTAAAGAAAAGGTGTCCATTAAATCCTTAATTCTCATCTAATCAACGCAAACATTAACGTAGTATTTCGAAAATTAATAGTGACCGCGTGTTGTTGGCACCCCTTTGTTGGCCTGCAGATCGGAGCTGCTGGTACCAATTCGCTTGCCTGAGGGCGCAAATGCGACTGGCTGCTTCATCGTCAGCAAAGTTAAGGACCAGCCTCAAACAACACAATACTCGGACAGTGTTACGCAAACCTCGTGCTCCGATGAACGGGCGGGAAGCTGCGCGTTTAGGTACCGCTCCCATTTCCGTGGTAAGTACTTCGGAGCAATTTCTACCTTGACTTGTTTTTCTCACAATGTAAAAAATAATAGAGGTGTGTAACTTCCGGTAAAAAATAATTTTGCTCGCTGCACATACCCGACTGTATTGATATGATGCAGTGTAGTGAGCGACTGTGAAGTACAGGGTATGTAAGTACACCATGGCAAGGTCAAATATAATGTTGGTGTTATATGGGTTCCAGAACTGCGGGAGAAGGGAAAGGGGTAGATGACAGTGCTTGGGTCATATAGTCAAATGAAACTGTTAGCGCGGTATTTGTTGCGGTAGTCTTACAACTCTACGTCGTGAACCTCATGGCGCAGGTCCTAACTACTGCTTATTAAGTGCGTCCCTGTAGCATCAATAAATACATTTTGGTTCTCTCTCTGACTCTCTGCGGCGATTTTGTACTTTTTGTGCCTAGCTATGGTGGCGCTGAGGTACTTGGCAGTTTTGTTATTTTTCGATTTTTCTTCGTATCGTCAACAACGCTTTCTGATCGTGCACGCTAATTTGTTAAGGCTTTGCCCTTTTTCTGCTTTCCTGGGGCTCAATGACAAGTTGTTAATCCGTATTATTATCATCTTCCCTCGAAAACAGTATGGAGTGACAGCTGGGTCCACATATATTTCTCCGAACAATTTTTTTCCCGACGGTACACCCGTCTGTCCGCTTTGATCACGCGGCGTTGTGGGGGACAGCTTTGAAGGACTCTCTTGCTCTGTGGCTCCGCTATTGTGCAAACTACGACGGTGCAATGGTGATTGTTAGCATTTATGTACAACAGGCAAGAGTCTCAGCGTGACACATGGGTGCTATGCTGGGCTGCGATGAGAAAGTGTGCCGCACTTGCCGGCGAACTTGTCTACGTTCTGTTTTTGCATCTAAACTTATGGACCCTCTTACGTATCTCGAATACTTTACTAAAACAGAAAGTGATTGCAGCCCACTGCCGCCTAACCACGCTGCTCCCCGGAGCCTGCCGCGGAACTTGTAAGCAAAAAAAAAAAGAAAAAAAAAAGAGAGAGTAAGGAAAGAAAAAAATGCTAAGTGATGCTGGCAGCTCTCAATTGTTATATTTTGCAACTGCTATAATATAAATTGGCCCTTTGCACATTCCGAGCCTATTAGTACAAGGCAGAGCCACAGTTTGCATACTGGAAAAGCACACTCGCAAACAAGCAACGTGCAGACAACCAACTCGACTAACTTCAGGCCATCTCGGCATCATAGGGGCAATTTAGGCTTACTGCATTGGTCTGTCGATTCTAGGTACGCGTGAGATTATCCGTCTTGCATTACACACTCACACTATTCGTATTTGTTGTCTCAATGCATTTACCGTTTTGCTTTCGAGGCCTCAATCCTTGTCCGAGAGGAGGGTGGTTGGACTTGTCGACCAAGAACACCTGTCTGTGGTTAAATTTGTCGCCGTTGGATTACGACCAAGCTGCTGAGAAGTGTCGTGCCAGTAATGGGCACTTGGCTTTCGTGGATAACTCTTCATTGTCCTACACTCTTGCGCTACTGCTCGCTCCACGACAAGGTAAGTGCACTTAATTGTACCTGTTCATTTGTTCGCATTGTGAAAAAAAAATCGTTTTGCACACGTGGTCAGAAATTAGTGCCATATGATGAATTGGTGTTAATTGCATATGCGATTTTTTTATTGCGCACCACACTGACTTATTTGCTCAATTTGCCGATAATCAAGGAGTTATGGCTTAGATACCCGGACCGTGGTGATCGCATTCAGTTTGGGGAAATATTAGTCTGTGTCCCTTTCGCTATGTCTTGCAAATTATGTTTATGCAACAGGGCATAGCCTGTTGCGTCTTTCGTTGAATAACTTCTAAATAAATAAACGGCAATAGAGGGCTAGTTGAGAAATACCTTAGATTGTGCTTTTGAACACCCAGTTTACACTACTTTACGAAATTTACCACAGTTCACCAAGTTGTCCGGAATTGTTCTACCACTGACATTTCTTTTCTTCTTTTACCGCAGCTGTTCTGTGAAAACGAATATTTCAAGTAGCTTTGTTTTTATTTTTGCCACTTATGTAATTGGTGTCAAGGCACAGCATGCAGTTATGTGTGCAGCGGTGACTATTTTAATTTGTTTGTGTTGCACTATTACAATTGCTTCTATGTTTCTCGTCTTGATTTATGTTATGTAACCCACTGAACACAAGACGTTTTGTAGCCGTCTTGGACCAGGCAAAATGAACTAGAACGTCTACAACTATTCAAGACGGCTACAAAACGTCCTTTTATGTACGTCTTGAGGACGTCCTGCGAAAGACGCCTGGAAGGCATCTTGGTAAGCTGTTTTATTATCATCTTGCTAAGACGGCTAGAAAACGTTTTGTAAAAACGTCTTAAAAATATCTGTGCGGATCATTATCCAGATATATGTATAAAATATGCATTTCGGTTCTTTCCGCTGCTTTATACAGTTGTATCCGGTTATAAGGTTGTTAGATATCTAGCACCCATACTGGCCACATAGCGTGTACTTAAAAACATGTACATGCACTGCCTTTCTTTTGGTATGTCATTTTACCACCTTGTAAGGTGCACATTTCCATAAGCTGCACATGTGTCGTTGTGCTGTATGTCCAGTAACACGTTCGCCTTTGTCTATACGTATTCACGAAGAAAAAAACATGAAGCAAACTTAAAAAATTGTGCTAGATTGAAGTCAGCGTACATTACAAGACCTAAGGCCTCTAACCACGTTAAATGAGAAAACAGAAGTGAAAAATAAATGCAAGGATTGTACGTGCCTAAACTATGAAGCTGACCGTAGATGGAGACTCCAGATTAATTTTGACCACCTGGGATCTTTAAGATACACATCATTCTAAGCACACGATCGTTGTGGCGTTTCGCTCCTATCGTACCCGCGATCTCGAGCTCAGCAGCGCGATGCTATAGCCACTTAGCTACCGTGGCGAGTAACAGAAAACGTGTGCCTACGCTGAGCGTGCTGCTCAAATTTAGTGTGAGTGTTAGTTTCAGATAGATGAGTAGGTGAGTCCAATGATATATTTTTGCGGCAGAAGATCGCGTGCCCTAATTCGGGTTTCTACCTGTGCGGTTTTCTGCAGGCTGTCACAATCGGCGTTTTTCGTACGGTGCTAGTTCAACCTCCACGCCAGCGCGTTATTTGGCAGTTTTTCACTCTTACCGAAATCTGCACATTGAGCTGCATCACAATTCCGCTGTCAGCTGTTCAATCAAGTAAAAAACTATAGTACATCGCAATTTCATAAATTCCTTATAACGCTTTTCACCGTGTACTCCGAAGTTGTGAGACTGAATCATTCATTTCATCGCTCTTTGAAATTAAATACCTATTTACGCTCAAAAGCTGTAGCTAAAGTTGGCGCTATAAATAATAATGCGTACTTTGGAGGGAGAGCAGCATATCATGCTTTTGATCTGGACGTGTTCGTCTTGCCCAATTATTTCCAACCACAGCACTGCGATTTTAGAAGTGCGCCACATATTATAGTAAGCGTTTCCATAAATTTTAATACTGCGATGCTTATTTGCGACGTATTTGAAATGTTTTGAATGACCTTGCTTTGTATATTTACTTGGAATATTTTTCCCAATAGAAGCGCGAACGTAACAAACTCGTAACTCTGCACCAAAACCGATATTTCAGTCACCAGGACTGAGCAGGGTTGGTCAGCAGCTCAGTACAACCATATACAGCGGATGCATGGCGGGGGGGGGGGGGGTATTATGCAAGCGTCTCCCTAGATTGGAACGCTTAACACGGGCAAATTTGCGTTAGAAATAAGTTTGCCGTCCACGTGCACTTATCCCAACATTTACAAGGACTCTGCAAAAAAATAATCACATTCGATAATTAGATGTATCCTTCAGAGCCGCGTATACTGAATCTATTTTGTCTGCTTTGGATGTGTTATTAGGTGCACATTACAAAATTGCGATATCGTTTATTATTGCTATGTCGCATAGTTGTCAACTTGATACTTTGAAATTTCCGAGACTCTTTCAAAGGAGAGCGCGACATTTAATCAACACCTGCTTCTAGCACATACTTGATTTTACATTTTATTTTAAATGCAAAAAAATGTCGCTGTTTCGCCCGAAAGGCGAAGCATCAATTGCGATAGCAAATTAGTAGAGAGCTATTCGGAATAGGGATATTAGTTTTATCGGCTGTATCAAGTTGGACACATTCACGTACTAAGTGAATTAACAAGCGTGGTGTCAAGCAAACATGAATAGATCACACTGAATGACCGCAGACAACGGCTGTCAAAACGCTGGCAGCAAGCGCAGCCGCCGCAGCGGGCGAAGGTTCGTGCGGTCTATTGCTTCAACGGAAACTGAGCGGCGAATGCACAGCGCTTACAACGGTCAGAGCCGTGTGGAGATAAGAGACGGTGCGGGCGACCAGCGCAAGCGGGCAAAGTACAAGCCCAGTTGTTTGCAGAGTAGAAGCTGCCCCCCTCCCTCCCTCCTGCGCTGCCTTCCCGCTTTCTTGCTTTCGCGTTGGAGATTGAGTGGCCAGTTCCCCTGTGCTCGGTTGCAAGATATGCATTTGGTGCCTCAGCACAGCGTCGCCCCGCCTCCCTCCTTCCCATACCCCCCGGCCTTTCGTGCGACGGCCGCGTTTGCTTTCCGCCGTGCGTTCGCTCACCGTGATAGCGCGCGTTCTCCGCGCGCTTTTACTCGCGCATACGGCGCGCGGCGACGATTTTATCGCCCTTGGACTTTATACGTAACATCACGGCGACGGCGACGGCATAAATCCGGTTGAAGTGTCCATATAATTGCTATCGCAACAAAACGTAATCGAAATCGGTGTAGCGATTGCCGAGAATGTCGATTTCACCATTCCTATGTCACGGCCACTGGATAAAAAAAAAGGTGCGGCCTGCGGCGTGCATCGAAAATGGTGTGATCCGCCGCGGCGCCACAGGCCGGAGGGCTGCTGTGTGGCATCGGCATAGCAAATGCGTCAGGAACGCGCTTGGAACGCTGTCGCGCGTGCAAGCCGATGCGTTCCATTCCCCCTAGCTAGCGCCGTTCGGCCCAGCCAAGCGGCCGACAATGCAACTACGGCCGTCACGTTCGCTCCCATAGCAGCGCGCCCGACGCGGCAGGCCGCACCTTTTTTTAAGAAGCACTACCAACGCCACCTAGGTGGCGTTCACCGTACTCAGCACAGCGGAGCGTGGCCTCCGCAATTAGCTCTGAAAATGTTTCTGAAGTTGATCGCGGAGGCTGCAATTACGACGCGCTGTACGCGCTGATTTGACTCGGTGACGATTCAGTTACGTGCTTTGTCTTGCGCGTTGTATTAGTGTGTCAGTTACGTGCTTCGTCTTTCGCGTTGTGCTAGCGTGTGCAGCGTAGTGCAGCTTCCATATGCACGACGGTTGCTCATGGTCATCGACGTTGGTAGTCGTGATGGAGGAGACGTGCCACCAGGCGTCAGCGTGGGTGCATCAACGCCTAAGGGTGCTTTAGCCACAAAACACCAATAGACATTATATATCAATGTGCAATAAACATTACACTACTTCTGTGAAGACACGTTTCACTTTCGTGTTCTATACCGATTCCTATATAAGAGGGATCAACCACATTTTTATCCAGCGGCCGTGCCTGTGTATCCGGAGCTAACACTGCAAGCATTGCGCGTTTCAGTGCGGGCGCTCTACGTGAGCGCGTTTCCGGAGTTTCCTTTCTCCGTGCTAACGAAAGGCTAACGGCGCCGCGACTGGCAGACATGGAAGGAGGATGAGATTGGAATTTTCTACCTTCCTCCATGCCCGATGGCCCTGGCTGCATAGCGCCGTTTCCTCTTAACAACCACTCTCTCTCGACTACTCTAACCTCACTTTGCCGTTCTCTCTCAAGACCTGCCTTTCCAATCTTTCTCCCCTTCGCATCTTTCACGGCTGGAAGCGGCGCCGGTTCCTCGGGCAAGTCGGTTCGCGCCTTTGTTTTCGATTTAGAACACTCGCAGAGCGTGCTCGCGTGCTCTTCATTTTGTGTTTTCAATGCGTTAACCGAGGACCATTGTTGACCCTCGGAGTAGGCGGCGTCGCTTCTTTGACTCGGAAAGCGGATTCTGCCTCATCGATACCGACAAAAAAGTGAGTACCGCACGAAAGTGCCTTTTTTCTGAGAATTGTTACCCCAAAATGCCCTTTGTACGGGCATGCCACGTTTGTGCGACGCGCTCGAAAGGTATACTGAGAGCTTGCCGCGGTATTAAATTAAACGTTGATACATGTAATTTCACAGATAAAATAATGCTTGCTTTTTTCACATTGTGAATAGCTACTTCATGACGCGTTTTCTTGTTTTTCTCGATGATCTTGACAACGTGCAAGATATAGTGCTACACTGACAAATTTAATTCCTAATTATATTACAGTCATCCATAGTCTCTGGAATGCGCTCGGGCCAGCTAGCGTCCCTGTGGGGGCGAAATGCTAAAACAACAGTGTACTTAGATTTAGGTGCACGCTAATGAATACCAGATGGTCCAAATTATTCCGGAATCCCCCTCTTTGGCGTGCCTCATAATCAGATCGTGGTTTTCGTGCGTAAAACCCCATAATTAATTTTTTAAACGTTAAGGAGAGTTAATTATTCATGACAGGCTCATCACAGCTGCTGCTGTACGTATGCCGAAACTTAAGGGCTTCAACTACAGTCACTCGTTTGACGATCTAAAACTACGCTGCTTGCTCTTCCAGTGGCCCACCATTCCCGCATTGTTGGCGATCACGAACGCGATCAGGCAAACTTTCGTGGCCGAAATAATTTGTTTGGCATGTTTATTGTTATTGAATTCCTGGGTGGCGCGGTAGCGCCGTTCAAAAATATTCCCGCCTTCAATCTTGATCCGCATGGTTCTCGCGGAAAATCGCGATCTCGCTGTTACGTGTTACTGCGCTTGCTTGCAACGTGTTACATTTCAACTCGCATTGTACTGGTTGCGTATGACCCCACCTGTTTTATTCTTTTCATTTGCGTTTAGTGATGGTGATGTAATTGTGTAAAGCGCATTCGGTCGAGCTACAGTCACTCACGCTTCGAATCTATTGATTGCTTGTTGGCACTTCTAAAATATTGCGATCTTTGTGCGTGCCTGCTCAAGTATGCAGACTCGGGAACACGCCGTTTTGCGCATAATTTTCTTTCGTGCTATCCATTTGACCCAAAAATTGTGGATGGCCTACATTAGTTCGCGTCGGCTTTCGTACTGCAAGTCATGAATGGGAATATGCTAAATCTCGCGGGCTGAAAAGAAAACTTTAGGTGAACTCGTAATTAAAATTAATAAAAAACTGGTGCTTTACGTGCCAGAAGCGCGATATTATTATGAGGTATGCCTTAGTAGGGGACTTCGGATGAATTTTGACCACCTTTGGCTTTGTTGGTTTCTCTGGTTAAAGAAATATCGCCAGGCCATCGACGTGTTTGCGCGCTGCTGTGTTCTACTTCTTTGGGGGGTTTTACGTGTCAAAACCACTTATGATTATGATTAAGATTAATTTTGACCACCTGGGGTTTTTTAACGCGCACTACAACGCAAGCACACGGGCGTTTTTGCATTTCGCCTCCATCGAAATGCGGCCGCCGCAGCCGGGATTCGATCCCGCGATCTCGTGCTCAGCAACGCACTGAGCCACCACGGCGGGTCACGCTGTTGTGAATTGCTGCTTTGTCTCTTGTTTACCCATTATTTCATCAGCGCTTTATGGGATCGCCAGTGAAATGTTACTTATGTAGCGCTTTCCTACAACGCACTTCTCTGGAACGGAATAGAAATTGAAATTTGAGGGTTGTAACGAACGTTTAGCATAGCGCTATACATCGCTTTATACCGTTGCCGTGACGGTCTCAGGCACAAGTCTCGTTGGGGCATGCCCGCTAAGCTTCGCAAGTTGTACGCGTGGCGTGCTTTTTAGGCAATGCAAGCAAACCAAGTGGTAGCTGGCGGCAATGGTAGAGCGGCATATGGTATATGCTTTTTCATTTAATGTTCCAGTGGGAACCTGTGAGGTACCTGGATAATTAAATAAATTGAGGTATGTGTGCCTATTCTAACGTAGCGTCAAGCGTGCAGCAAAATGAGAGACTTGCAGCGTTCCATCAGCAAGCTGAAGCGCTGGAAAACGGAACGATGCATGAGAGAGTGGTTTCCTGTGATCCACATAACGATAGGCCTTTGTTATCGCAAGGCAATTTATTAGCAACACTGAAAAGGGCATTTCTCATTCCTCTTGTTCCATAGACATGCGGAAATATAGTTTGCAAGTCAGGCCGCATTATTGTTCCAGAGCGGAATATATGTTGCCATATACGTGGTCTTTTTTAGCTGCACTAATAAAAAAATTGCCTGTGACAGACAGCACAAATATAAACCTTGATCAAAATTACTCGATAAGGCGGCGATTACCTTACGAGCATAATTTACCTAATAGCGCTAATAAACACTTTAACTACTTTGCAGCACATATTTTAATCTACGAATTGTAGCTAAGTGGGTATGCAATGCATATCGACTTAGAACGAGATTTGAGGACTACGCTTGTTTCGGTATAATAATTTTGAATGTGTCCACCGAAATGCATTGGCGTTCCAGTTAGTGGGTGCTTCAATGTATGAAACAGCTTTTTCTTAAAAATTAAGTTAGAAACAGTGCATTTTTTCTGCAAATTTGATACCGCGTATCATGAAACCGTTGCCATGCTCTCCGTTCCTTTATATGTTCTAAGTCGATGTGCCTTGCGTAATCACTAGCTACAATTCGTAGATAAAGATATGTGCATTAAAGTAATTAATAAAAGTTAATTGGTTTAACTATGCCAATTGCTGAATTAAACTTTCTGATTTTTCGTAGAATAGGCCACTTCATCGAGTAATTTAGAACAATTTAGACAGCAGAATTGTGCTGTCTGCCCACATGTTCTTAAAACTTAGTTCATCTAAAAAAAAGAAGCCTGTAGAATGACAACATACCGTATGTTCTCATTCTAGAAGGTTTTTTTTTTTAGACTGAACCCAATTAAAAGAAAAAAAAACATTGCATGTGGCAGATAGCACTTGGGCAAGCGCAATGGTCCAGTCATATCACATGCTTCAAACCATTACGCTAATAAGCTGCTTTCTGTGTCACATAGAGAGAAAGAAACATTCTTTAATGAGATGCTGGAGATGTTAGCCTGGCTATTCGCCTGACATGCTATTCCAGGTGCTTAATAATGTAATGGTTTGAAGTAGTGATATGACTAGCCCATGGCGCTTGTCATGTAATTGTCATTTTAATTGAGTATGCTGTTATCGGTAAGCTGAACCAACCGCTGAGTAGGTTGAGCTTACCACTGAGGCGAGGATGACAGGAGAAGGTGAATACATCATTGCGGCCTCAGTAATGACAGAACAAGCTGTTGGCCTTCAGAATAACACACGGATGCAATGTCCTGTCGTTTGCGCCTTTAAATAAATAAATTCTAAGTGTGGCCTGTATGTGCGGCATTTGTATTTTTGTGTCCTCATTAACTGCTAGTTTGGGGCGAATTTTTTCTATGCTGCTTCACTTGGTTCTTGACAAATCTACCTGTCCTAATTTAATCCACAAGAATGTTTAATACGTAGAATTTTGCCGCTTTCAGTTTTTTTGCTCACATTGACTTTCATACTTGCAACAGCTAGGATAATAAATTCAAATTGAATGCTGCATCTGGCTTATGCTTTCTCTTGCTTCTGGAGTTCATGTTACATGAAGAAAAAATAAAGGACGCCGATCAAATGGTGTTAATAAGAATTGTACGTACGGAAGCCTAGTTCACAACACGAACTGCTCGAAATGACGGCATTCTGCGTATGCAGGCGGGATATTGCTATTGTTGCGATACAGCGTTTTTTTCTGTAGTTTTTTGTAGTCTGGATAGCAAGGGATTCCAGAAACTCCCTTCAAATCCAGTTTCTTTCGCAATGATATAAGCCTTGTCTCGTCGGTGGCATATTCAGGTTGCCACGTGCTCCGCAAGGTCATTGGAAACGACATTGTTTCTTCACTTCTGATTCATTTCGAATTCATCTCTTTGACATGGATTTCTTGCTTCAAGCGCTTTCATAATGACTGCTTCGCTGATGTAAAGCTGTCGCGGTTCGCGCAGGCTGTTCTGCATACAACGCTTGGAACATATCTCGTGCATCTTCACATCTGCCTGTTCATGCTGCAACTAGTGGGCCGAAACGTGGGACATTGACTTCATAGGGTTTCAGAACAATTGCGATGGCCTTGCTCACTCAAGAGACAGGCGAGGGTCGTGTGAGCTCGAGGGTGCGTGGTCAGCAATGTGGCAGGCCTCAACGATATTTCATGGAACGAATGAAAATTTCCGTTTATGCTGACTGGGACGTAATCTGTGCAAGTCATTGTCAGAAATCTGGTCGCCAGGATTAAAGCACAAATCTTACACGATCCCGGAAAATTTGCTCTAACCAGGACGCTCAGGGTAGTGTCGTAGCGGGTGGGGGCTTACCGAGCTTGCGCCCCCCCCCCCCCCCCCAAACAAAAAATTGCTTTTACGGATGGCGCCCTTCCCCCCTTTTGTGCCTGGCACGTCGCCTATTCACAAAGGTGCATATCTTTCGAACGTGCGGCTATTATGGGCATGCGCGTCTCAACGGTTGTCCGCCGCCTGGGAGCTTACAAACAACAAAGCACCGTAGTCAAGACGATTGCGGTGCTTCAGCTCCCCTCCCCCGAAAAAAACATATCCGGGCTACGCGCCAGGCTCCAAGTGCGTCGCGGACATTCTGAGTGCGGTTACCCCGAAAGTGTTTCAGTCGTTGCGTAGAACATCGTTCAGATTGGCCAGTGACCTCGCTTGGCCGTGCGTCCTTGAGTTGACGCTGCCATTCAACGTGACCCCAAGAGAAGGCCTTGCCACGTGTTCTGAAAACATATGATGCGCGGCGCATATATGCCTGCACGTTGCATCATGAACTGGTACATGTGAAGGACGCGCTGTAGAATTGTTTTTCGGCGCAATTTGCGACTACGTTTACATCAACAAAAGATCCAATTTCGAAAAAGGGCTTGAGCAGCATGTGTATGATGTGAAAACAAAAAATGGCGCTTGCGACGTACTTGCGGAGGACGTGGCAGTGGCCTTCTTGGACAAGGCTGTCGTTATCACCAAGAATCCGGATTTCATGGTAGTATCTCGGGGGCTTGCTACCGAGGCTACAGATAAGCCGGAATCGCAACGATGGCATTATTGCATCTACATACGGAAGATGCCTAGGTCGGATTTCTAACAATTACTCTTTGCAAACATGGCTGCGGTATAAATGAGTGGGAACTCTTATCAGTCATATGCAATAAAATCTTTTTATAGCGAACTTGAAGGGGGAGCCAAAATTACATCATTATATCCATTACTGCCGTTCACTGCAACATATGCGCAATGTCGCACACAAATTAGAACTTGCATAGAAGAAGACGGATTTTCGGCCAGGAGAACCACTACATGACCACGTGCTCGCTGAACTTCTAATAAAACAGCAAAAGAAACTTCGGCGTCCTTAACACACCACTTAGCACCTGACACGATTGCCTTTACGATAGCTGCCTTCTGTTTCAATGTGATGATCTTTCGTTACCGTTTTTAGTTAGGTCGTCTGTAGCATCGCGAAACCGGCGAAACGGCAACGCGGTTGAAGAGGTTGCACGCTGCGACACCAACAATGTTCGTCGTGTTCGAGCAGCACGTGGTACACACAGGGAGGCGTGGCCTCTGAAATTGCACCGGCGCAATCTCCGAGGCCACGCCTATAGCTGCACTAACTAGCCTACGCGGTGCCGCAGTGAGACGAATTGCAATGGCGATCTAGAGTCTGCTTATGCGCAACTACGCGTAGTGGTGACAAGCACCAGTGTTCGACAGTGGTTTCAAGGCAAATACGTAAAAGTTTTAAACGTCGGCACCGAATGTGTGCTCTAACCTGCGGAAAGCGGAAGCGAGCCTGCAAGGGTCGAACATTTCTTGTTTCGGAGAAAAATCAAGTTTGGTTTATCTATTGGCAGGATAATTTTACTTCGTTGAAACGAGGTTATAAAAACATCGATATCTTCGGGGATTTCAGCGGGAATGGTAATTTTGATGTATACAATAATTTGTTATATACCGTTTCGTTATAACGAAGTTTCACTGTAACATATTTGTTAATCTTTTGTCTTACCTTCTAATTGCAGGTGCCAAATCTGAGGTCAAGCATCAATGGAACACGCTGAAGTTTCTGCGGGTGCATCAGCCTGTGGAAATGTCTAAGCCAGCTCCCTGAATCGCGAAGTGCCCAATTTGTGATAACACAGCCACAATGCAAAATTCTAGAAGGTCAATTAGAAACATTTTGCTTATGTAGTGGCGTGTTATTGATTTATTAAAAATTCTTTGAAACCTTTGGATACTATAGTGCTTCATTTGTGTGATTATTTATGCTTTATGTTAAGCGTGGCTTTAACGCGCGTTATCAATTTTATGGCCTTGCCAATATTTCAATGACGCTATGGTGGGTTGTAAGAAATGGGCCTTAGAGATTGGTGCTGTCGGTAAAGCTGAGCTTTTTCCAATATTGCCAGGAATAGGAACATTCTCATTGGTTTCTATATTTAGTAGTTAACAGGAAGACACTCAATTCCTTTATAATTAATGCTATAATAGAAGGGTGTTTTGTGTATCTAAATTCTTGTGCATGCCAAACATCCATGCAAGGAAAACTTCTGTAATAGTGTTGGTAATATTATTTCATCTGCAAATCTAGATCAGTGTTGTCAAGGTGAGTAAATTATATTGGGTCATCCCGGACCGTTATCATAATGAGCAGTGTATGCCTTTTCTAGTCAGATCACTGAAGCTAAGCAACATTTTGTTGGACAGTCGACATCGGAAGGAGACAGATCATCTGGATTGCAATATGACCTAATTTTAGCTTCAAGAGTCTATTTTAAATGTCATCTTTGTGCTAGTGCTTCCGCTAGCTGACAATAAATTAGGTGTTGAACTAAAATTTGGAGAGGTCAAGTCCGTTGTACTTTATACAGGGTGTTTCATTTTAGCTGCACCAAATTTTTAAAAATTGCCTGTGGCAGATAGCACAATTATAATCCTTGATCTAAACTACTCGATCAGGCGGCCATTACTTCCAGGAGAAATCAAAACGCCTAATTGAGTAATTAGCATAATTACGCTAGTTAACTTTTTAATTAATGATTTTATGGCACATCTTTCAATCTACGAATTATAGCCGCTGAGTTCGCAAGGCGTATCCGCTTGGAACGAATTCTCAGGACTGAACCAGTTTCGAGATATTAATTTTTAACGTGTCCGACGAAATGTATGGGCGTTCCAGTTAACTTTTTGAGGAAAACGCTGTTTTGTGCATTGAAGCACAAAGTTAACTGGAACGCCCATGCATTTCGTCGGACACTTTGAAAATTATTATCTCGAAACGGGTTAGGTCCTGAGAATTCGTTCCAAGTGGATACGCCTTGCGAACTCAGCGGCTATAATTCGTAGATTGAAAGATGTGCCGTAAAATCATGAATTAAAAAGTTAATTAGCGTAATTATGCTAATTACTCAATTAGGCGTTTTGATTTCTCGTGGAAGTAATGGACGCCTCATCGCGTAGTTTAGATCAAGGATTATAATTGTGCTATCTGCCACAGGCTATTTTTAAAGATTTGGTGCAGCTAAAATGAAACACCCTGTATAGTCACAGTCACAGTCACCATGTTTATTGTTTTTTTGTTTCTTCACATTTTTTCCTCCAAGTGAAGACTTGGTAACTTTGTGGATACATTTTGTGCTGAAATAACCTACGTCGAGTTCAGATTTCACGTCCTCTACAAGTTTATTTTCACTGTCACTAGCTTTTGTGAATACTATAAATACTGTAAAACAAAATTTAGGGCTTAATTAGCTAAATACGAGCGACTTGAAAAGGTCATGCCTTAGTTTACCGGCAGATGTTTAAATAATTTAAAAACGTTTTCTAGACATCCTCAAAACGTCCAGCAGAACGTTTTGTAGCCGTTTTTAGAACGTTCCCAAGATGTCTTGCAGGACGTCTTCTAACCGTCTTTAAGACGTCTACAAGACGTCTTGTAACACGTCTCATATCCCATAATTGGCGGTGCATTAGACGGTCTTAGAGACGGCTACAAGACGTTCTAAGACGTTCGACAAAATCTTGGTAAGATGTCCTGAAAAAGTTTTTAATATCTTGCCAAAACATCTCCAAGACGTCTTCTAAACGTTTAAAATGGTTTTCAAGACGTATTGAAGACGGCTTATAGACCAGTGTGTGTTCAGTGGGTAAGAGCGTATCGCTCAACCAAGTTCCTTATAGCAGGCTTTAGTATGCAAATTCTTCCAGAGAAATTTTGAATAGACAGAATTGATATAATAGAGCAACCGATATTGAATAGAGAACGCCACGAACTCATTGCACCATGATATAAAGCAGCTGTTCTTTTTGTGTTTAGTTTTTTTGTCATACCTTTCAGAAATTTTTGAAATCGCCTGTGGTAGCTACTGATACAGTAGTAGTCCTTGAACTGGATTACTCGAAGACGGGGAAATTCCTTGCGTGAGAAATTTAAATGCTTAATCGGCTAATTAACAATATGTCACTAATTAACGTGTGAGTTAGTTACTTTACGGCACATATTTCAATTTACAAAGTGCAAAGTCAGTTCACAAGGCGAGTCCACTTACAAGTTCTCAGGACGTACCCCTGTAGACTCCGGGTAGTGGGTTCAGGGACCTATAACGCCCCTTTGAACTACCTTTGTCACACCTGGGACCCAAAGAGGTCCCAGGAACAAGGGCAACAACAGAGGATTTTATTGAAAGGTTCAAAAAAAGAGGAAGCGTAAGTAACAACTAAGCAAGGGCACAATGGCAGGGTATAGTGAGTATGGTATGGAGTCGAGAGTCCACAGATGGGGCAAGGGCACAAGAAGGGCCAAGCAGCGTCCGCCAATTGTTGACGTCGGCATTTTGAGGAAGTAGATGGCAGCCGAGGCGGCAACCGAGGTGACAGCTACCGATGAGTCACATCGTGGTGATATATCTCGCGAGATGATGTTATCACCTCGCTCATAACCAGTTCCTTAAATAATTTGAGATATGAGCGGGTACAGAGCCTTCGCATGGTAGGGTCGTTCTTGGGGTCCCACGAGCCCACAGCACCAACGACGACGGCGTCGACATCACCCGCTGGTACCGTTGTGCAAGGTGGAGGTCCACGGGCTTTTACTTTCTGTTTTTGGCGGTGCGTAGACATTGCCGACCCGCGTCGGCTATGCAACCGCTCTCGTGCCTAATTTCCTGCTGCTCTTCTGGAGCGGCGGCACAGGCGCGCGTATATTAAGACAGGGTGCCGTTCTCCATTTTTAATTTCATTCTGTCGTCGTAAAGGGAGGCCGCGTGTGGTGCGCATTCCCGGCGACGATTGCATTCTCTTCTCTGTTCCTGCTGTCGCTCTAAGTAGGCGCATTGCTCCTCGGCAGTCCGGACTATGCGCGGCCTCCCCATTTTGTGTCGCCTGTGTGTCGTGTGCTAAACAGCTTAGGTAACAGCTTATCAGCTTAGTAAACAGCTTAGTAAACAGCTTATCCACCTTCACAGAGTGCAATGGCTCACGATTAAAAAAATTCTATATATACTAAAAAAAACGAAAAACACCTGGTATATCTATACCCAGGGAAATAAACTCACCTAAATTGAATTCAGTCGACAGTACTTATGCTGCAAAGAGGAGTCAGCAAAGCCAACGCAGCCTCATAAATGTCATGTTTCTGTCACCTCTCGACAGTCCCGCGCGAGTTCGACCGCTACTGGATTGGGCTGCAGAGGTCTCCAGGCGGCGTCTACAAGTGGGAGAACGGGGATCCAATGCGGGAGTTCGCCTGGCACCCTCAGGACGGACTACAAGCACAGCGCGGGAACGCTGTTCGTCGATCGCTATTCCGTTCCACGGAGTCTGACGATGCGATATTCCCTCGAGAATCCACGTCGAAAGCTTCCCTCAATATGTCAAGCGGACCTGCAAACAGGTCCGCTATGGTTTTTCTCACAGATCTCTCCTCTTTTGTCGCTATCGAGCGAGCGCTGCACAGTATACTTTTAAACGCTCAGCATACTACCATATACACGCGAAATAAATAAAATTGGCCAAGTAACGCATGCCACCGGTGGCACGCACGGTAAAAACGAAAATCAGGATCTCGCCAAGTCATTTTCTGTATTCGAGAACTTTAGCTTTGCATTTGACGTGAGATAATTTTGTGTCATGGCGATTAGTGTAACATACTACTGATTGTTGAAGCTTTTCGTCGGCGGTTCGCGTACCCCGCTGTAGCCATGCTTAAAGCATGCTGCAGCGGATAAACATGTGCTCATGAAACGTAAACAAGTACTGCTGCCTCGTATAAATACCAAAGATATAGAAAACATGGAAGCATAGTTATTCTCATCGTGGGGCTCAGAATACTTAACTGTCAAGTGGTCGGATGGATACTTCAGTTAGACGTGCTTTATGAAAAAAAAAAGAGCTAGCAAAAAAATATTTCTCTTCTGCTGTTTGGTGTGCAACAATCGCGGTGCTGTACGTTTCGCGAAACGATTGTGAATTCTTGTTGGTCTGCTGTTCGCCGCACTGAAGAGTTAAAAAAAGAATGCTGTTCTCATATTTTAATTTCCCAAGATTATTTTCATTTCCGCTTAAACGTTTGCAATAACGGAGCAAAAGCCGCGCACCCGGCGCGTCGTGGCTAGTGTTGCACGATGTCGCGGGTTCGATTCCCGACCATGGCGGCCAGATTTCTATGGGGCGGAATGCAAAAACGCTTGTCTAAAGAGCTTTGGGGGCTCTTTAAATACCCGCAGTTGGGCGAAATTATTCCGTAGCCCTCCACCACATGGCGTCTCTCATGGTCAGTCTGTTGTGGGACGTTAAATCAGTAAAAGTTAGCAGTACCGTTCGTCCCCGGCGCACAGATGCTGCTTCGTTGTAGCGCGCATTTTCTGGCACTCGCTCAAAGATATTGCTGTCATTCTCCCAACCAAAAGTTGAATTACTTAATAAGATTGTGTGTGCTACTTGTCTTCTCCCTGAACAACCATGATTTGTCGCTAAATACGTATTTGTATCTTAACTGAGCATGTCTTTTACTCGTATTTGCTTTAAAAAGAACTGTTGAAGAAGTAATTAAAAACGCTTCAGTAGTTCGTTTACTTTTCCTGAATAGATGCCGATTTATTGATCATAGCATTAAGCCGATGAAGACTTCATTTTGGAAATATAATGGCGAAACGAACACCAGTTTCTTCATAATATACAGCAAAACGTAAAAAAAAACATGCGCCAAATGCGGCGCGGCTTCGCCTCGAAGCTGTACTTCTGACTGAGAAAGTAATAGGGCAACGTCGAGGCCTTTAAGAGCGAAATTTGCGTGAGGTTATATTTCCGCTGACGGAATTAGCAGGTGCAGCAGTTCGTAATCATATCTGATCCAAAGGAGGCGCACGGGTCCTTGGGGTTGTATCCCCTCCCCCCTTTCCTCCAGAGACATGGCGGCCCTTCAGCGCTGACAAAACAGAGCGTGCACAGTGATAAACCCCTGCATGGGAAGCCGCTGCTTTTTGTGCGACATTTTGTGGGCACATATGTCGTACGTCGCTGGCGCTAGTACTTTTAGGATTCCTGCTAAACGGCCACGTCTTAGACGTTTTTTTTTGCTTTGATTACACACTAACATGCGCACAAAAGGTATTTCAATGTCTTTTAGTGAATTATTTTAGTTATTTAAAGGTGTTTATCGTCGGTTATTGAGCCAATACCTGAGGCACCCTGCGGGTAACTATGTACTGAAGATAACTTTGCTTTCAAACTGTATTGTACCGTCTTTATGAAATGCTTTACGAATTTGTTCACAAACCTGCAATAAATAATGTGCCTTTGAGAGCCTTTGTAATTTAGCATATCTTTCTGGTTAAGTAAATTGTTCAGGTACACTTAATAGACAGCACTAGGCAGATATTTCCGTATTCTTGCCAAACACCTGTAGTTATGGTCATCACTGCTGGCCTTCACTAGGATTTGTCGCTGATTCGCTTATTGTTATCCGGAATTTTGGTCGTACGTCTATGTTCTGCGATTATTATAGCTTTGGGCCACGAAAGCCTCCATGAGCGCTTTCGGCTGCATATAGCAGCCAATGCTGGAAAACGAAACAATAGTCAATGGTTTGAATAATGAAACCGCGTATCCTTTCGTTAGAAAGGACCCTCAAACACCTATTAGATGGGTCAACGAGTCATTACGAGAACCTGATTGTACGCGAGCGGCATTATTATTGTAATTTTCTTTGCCAGGTGCACCATGGCTGCGTGTTGAGCAAAGAAACAGTGGCCGTCGTGTGGTGCTTACGTGCCGCGTCTCAGCCGAAATCATTCCTGGCAGTGTCCTCTGGTACAAGGACGGCATCGCTGTGCAGGGCAACCGTACCAGTACTCCGGACGGCCACGACACCACGCTGGTCATCGATGGAATCACGCAGGACAACCCCTACTTGCAGGGTTATTATTGGTGCGAAGGGATGAGTGTGGCCGACTTTCGCCCCGTGGAGTCGAAAAAAACGCTGGTCCGCTTTCCAGGTGAGCAAAGTTCACACGTGCCCAACATGGCAGTCTGTAGAAGGCGCAAGCGGTTTGCTCCGAAGTGCGCTTCAGCTATTTCTTGCGATACATTTAGGCAACTTCAGTCTAAGCATGCTGTGCAACACGCAACAAGACGCCTCAACTCTTGCCTCTCCTCGTTGAGTGATCTCTGCAATTAAATCCCAAACGCGGCTCCACCCTGCGCCACGGGAACACCAGCAAGTGTCACGCAACCCAACGAGGTCGCTTATATCGCCACGCATGACCTAGCTACCTCCAGAGTACGTGCTTTTACCGAGAAGTGCAGGCATCAGCGACCAGTCTGCTTAGCAGCGCAAACCCAGGGCAAGCTTTTCGATTGGGCGCCTTTCAAGAGACGAAGTATTCGCACGTTGGAGGAAACTATTTCTTGCCGGATTGATGCGCCTTGTTTCTGTTTCGATTCGTCCTGATTTTCCGCCAGTGTGACAGAAATCTTGTGACAAGTCCAAATGGACTGTTATAATATAGAGATGTCCAATGCACAGTAAAACGGCAGTATTACGCATGCTTCCGGGCCAAGCACTTCACCGCGTACTTAGAGGGCGATGTGAGATAATTGCCTCGCCACTGCAGTTTCACATCCTGGCTGAAAGATACGCAGCTCCTCTTTTGTCTGCTGACGAAACCCGCCAGCGCGCAAAGCTCTCTAACGCCAGTAACTCTTGTCCTTTGTGATGCATATCGCTCATAGAAGGTACGAACAAAAATAAAGCAAGCTTTGTGGCATAGCGACCTAACAAAGGCCACAGTTGCTTGTCCAACGGATCAACCACGGCAAAACAGCACTCACGTCTAGCCAGTATCATTATTATTGCGATTAGTATTCTTAGGGAACTTGACCCACTTTTCAGGAGTTGTCTGAGGATCTACCTACCTATGTATCTGTCCATGTCTCAAACCTTTTTCCCGCCAACTTAGAGCACTGGGTATGTGCCGCTTAATATGTGCAGCTTTTCAATGAACCTGTGTCAATGGTATGTGTGCCGCAAGGTATGTGTCGCTCTTCCATGAATCTCTTTGAGGCCAACTTGGGTAACTGAGCATGTGCGACTGCGTGACGGTACCACACTTCGGTGACTTCAGTTAACGCATTTCACGCCAACTTGTGTTGCTGAGTATGTGCCCGTGCCTTTTTGGCGCTCTTCAATGAACCTCTTTCACCCAAACTTGAGTCACTGGGTAAGTGGAACCAGGTATGTGACACACTTCAATCAACGTCTCTTACGCCTTCTTTAGTTCCCAGCTAAGGATAACTGGATATGTTCAGCTCTTCAACCAACCTATTTGACGCAGACTTGGGTCACTGAGTATGAACCACTGGATATGATCAAGCCACCGGGTATGTGCTGCTCTTCAATGACGAAAAAACAACAGATTTCTCTGTTGCTTTGCCGAGTCAAACCCGCGTGATACATATACATATATTCAAACAATTTTGCTTCAATATATAGTCACAAACGCTCCATGCGGGGACTTCGCTGCGGTGGTGCCAGTTGGTGCAGCGTGTCCGGAGGGGAGTGCGAGAGAGCAGTCCGGCTGCATACACGCCTTATGCATGACGCGTTTAGGCGGTCACAATACCGTGTGTCATTGCATTGCTTCAATGCTAATCGCACTAACGTTAGGGTGTACTAGAATGGGGGAGTGGGTCCAGCGGACGCCTTGGCAACCGCCGAGGGTGAAGCAAAAAACGTTGAAATTGTGGCGCGCTGCCGTCGCCTTTTTCAAAATCTCCGGCCAATAAACGTTGGCTCAGGCTGTTTCAGCAGCGCTCATTGGCTAAGGCGAGCTCACGGGCTGAGTAGCTGTCGTCTGCTCGACGCACCGACGTTGTTGCATCGTTTGCATTCTTTCCGCCGCTCTTTTTCTGTTTTCTCTATAATAGATTGGTGGGGAATAATATCAGTGTTGCCGCCACCGAGTATCCGCCTGTCAAAGCTCCATGCAGCTGCGGTAGGGTCTCCGACGCGACAAGCGTCCGGCCGGCGTGCGGGGCCGCTCGTTCGGGAGAAATCGACGGCGGCGCCACCAACTTTTCAATTTAAGAAAGCCTCAGCGGCGAACCTGCGTTGGACTCACTCCCCCAATCTAGTACTCTCTACTAACGTCGACATTCATCGTGAGATGGCGGCCGCCGGATTTTTTTTTCAATCATCAAATTAAATTTGCCGTGTTCACATTTGACTTAGTCAAGGTCGTATGATTATTCATTCTTATACAAATACGCCAAGACATACACATTATTTCATGGTTCGTCGCTCTGCACGGTGCACTGCCGATAGCAAGCGCCCACTGAACGCAGCGTCGCCAGGTAGGCGAGTTAATTCTTGCATGACCAGCTTTCGCAGCCTGCTCTGCAAAAGAGATAACAGCCTCAAGCTGAATAATGTACTAAGGTGTTATAGTTATAAAAGGCACACTTTTCGATAGTTTACGCGTGCGTATTTACAACAGTTACAGCATACATGTGAAAAGAGACCAAGCACTTCTAAATTCACAGTTACAAATCACAATGCGCCAAGAGTTCCGACACTTAAACGAACATTTAAAACTCGCATAGTCTTTACAGTTAACCTTTTAAGATCCACATGAGCAATTCGCGAGTGCAGCAAACAGTGAGTTGGTTGAATATTCATTAGGTGCCTGAATGATAATTGACCAGGTTGCGTTGCCAGGTTCCCACAATATGAGCGCTGTAGAGTTGTCGCGCTGCTTTGAACGTTTAGAACGTCGGTGCTCACTGTGATATGGTACCGCTATCATGCCACTCAAATCGCTAATCTGCAGAAGCACATGTAAAGCCATAGCCACCGATAGTCCTTCACAGGCGTTCGATGCAATGATTCAAAATATTTTCTGGCAATTCTTCAAACCCGTGGTAAACCAATACACGGTGTGACACGGTGTGAGCGTCGTTTTTGTTTAATATATTTTTTGGTCGTCATGGTGCGGTTTCAAAGTTTCTGAGGATCGCTACAAAAAAATTTCAGAAGCTTTGCCGTGCGGGGGAAGGCCAAATTTGGTCTTTATAAAGGAAACGCGCTGTTCCCGAAGTTGCCGGCAACCCAGCGGTTTTTCTAATGAGTAGAGATGTACGACGACCTGGCTCTCAGTTGTTTATATGGGCTCTCATCTCGAAAGGGGACCCTGTGGAGATTTGCGAAGATCTCTAGTCACCCCTTGTCTCACGACATCCCTGTTGAAATGGTCGAGCATACGCCGCTGCTGTGGAAGCCGGATGAGTGCTGCCGCCGTGTACCTACCGGCGAAATAGGTGCAAGCGGCGATCCCGGCCCGGTTCTCGGCAACTACGAGAGTTCTAGACGCTTGTAAGAACCCCAACCTGATGGGCATAAGGCTGGCATACTCCCGTTTCTTCAGCATTACTTTGAAAGCATGAAGGTCATCTCGCAACCTTAAGTATTTCACCTACACCTGCTTGCGTGCAGCCTGCTGTATCAGCTCAACAGTGTTGATTCGAAAGTTTCGGAAGAACTCCATCAACTCAGACTGGATGAACCCATTCTTTACGTTGTCCAAGTCATCCTCGACCATACGCAACGATTTCAGCAGCCGGTGCACATCCACCATGCCAGTGAGATCAGTAGGCGAGTGACCACAGACAAGATGTTCCGTGCTGAGCGCACCGTGTGACCTTGCTTGACAGATGAGCAAGGCTACTGTGTAAGTTCACGCGAGGCCTTGTTCGTGTCAGCATGTCAAATAAAAATCACATATATTAGCTGTGTCACGTTAGTCATGAGGCGTACTAAGCCGAACAAGGGCAACAAAGCTTGCATCTGTAATTTGTTTGTAATGCCCTATGTAATGCCCTAATGGTCCTTTAGGGTACTTAAATAAATAAATAAATAAATAAATAAATAAATAAATAAATAAATAAATAAATAAAATACTGCACCCAATTATCTGCTCCATTCCCTGAGAAAAATATATAAATAAACGTAAAGAACGTTGCACACTCATTGTGTCCTTGTCTAGCTTCATAATTTGGCGATGTACAGGCGAGAACAATTGCAAACGAACATTTCGCCATAGTCAAGGTTACCTAATATCCGCCGTATTTGCGGTGTAACCAGAGACGTTCTTCAAGGTTAATTCTTCAGCACGACAGATGCTAATATGTGCCGGCCAGTGATGTACGAACTCGCACTTTAAGTACAATCGCTGCTTGAATACTGATTAGGTGTTTCCTTTTATATTGCGGCAATTCGTAAGCATATTACTCTCCATTCTTGCAAGCCCATGTGTTGTGCGCACTACTTCGCTAGTGTTTCCAAGAGGCCCTTGAAACACTTTATATATTATATAAGCGCGGTAGTATCGAAACTGCGCTGAATAACGCCTGCTATATTCGGTCGCTGATGCATAACAGCACTTTTCCCGTGGATGCTCCGGTGCACGTCTTATGTGTTCTTATATTTTAACGGCCGTAGAAAACATGCCAAAGGGGGCTTTCGTTTTCAACTAGGAAAGAGTGATTCCATTCAGTGGCAAACTTGTTGAGAAAAGAAGTCACCGCAGATTTAAAGAAAGGTTAAGATGATGAAACAGGGTACTTTATAAGCTTTGCAATCCTGGTTGGGAAGCCAGCCACACCATTCCGCTCGTTTCCACATTTACTGCTCCTCTAGCCTTTTGGTGGGTCACTTTCGTAAAAATTATGTCTGTAATGCGATGGTGTTATAAGATGATTTTATTCTGATTTATTCCTACCCTGGACGCCATCTTTGCAAGACTGCCTTGCATCACTGCTTGCGCATACAGGAAATGGGGAATTAGGCGTTTGTGTATGAGCATGTTGAGTATTAGTGTAATATGCGTGTAAACACTGGCAAATACGATACCACACGCGCGGTTGGTTTTGTTTCACACTACTCAGAAGTTTTAACTTGTCGGATTTATTTTATTCCTTGCGCATTGTAATACACAGATTTGAGTTTGCGTATAAATGTGAAAAGAATCTGCTATCAAATAAAATTCCGCTTGCACATACGTATACACATTCACGTTCATTCAAGCTAAATAGGTAATGAAAGTGCACCGTAAAACTACGATTACAGAGAGACATTAACAAGTCACTACAACGCAAGTATAACATGAATCGCCACCTCTGTAAAAGCTGTCGCATGCTGTAGGCAGACAGTTTCATAACAGAGGAATTGATGTAATAAGTACAGTTTGACTTCACTTTATTTCAGGCATCAAGACGTACGCCTGTACAATAACCCTGGTCGGGCAGCATCCGGAACTATATGACTTCACTTCGGATGCGGCGCAGCGGTTTGCTTTCAATTTTCGGAGAGACTTGTACGGCGCCATTCGCGACACGATTGTGGAAGGATACCACATGTGTGAACTGCAAGTTGTGGGCATCGATCAGGACACGTGAGTGCTGTGCACCAGCCATGTTATTACATCCAACATGCTTTGACTTTTGGTCGGTAAATTTGACTTTGGGTCGGTAAATTTAAAGCAGGGGCGCGATCAGAGATCTTTGTTCGAAACGAGTTCTGTTCAGTTGCTGCAACGCCACAAAGTGGCAGTATGCAATTTTTTTAGAACTGGAGGGAGAGAGCGGCCAATCGGCAAGCGGTGAACCATTCGGTAGCCGCATCCGCTGTTTGGATCCAATTCAATTCACTAGACGTGCCATGCGAAGCCGGTCTCAAAGCGAGCGTATGACCGCTCGAACTTTACAATTGTCGTCACGTTCTGCTCCTAGCAGACGACGTGCTTGTAATCAAAATGATTGACAGGAGCTTGTCGTAATTTTGACGTCACTAAAAACGACGAACTCCCCGGATGTTTGTCGTCCGGGGAGTTCACCGCTTGCCGATTGGCTGCTCTCTCCCTCCCGTTGTTACAAATTTTGCATACTGCCACTTTGTGACGTTGCAGCACATGAACGGAACGCGAAACGAATAAAGATCTCCAATTGCGTCTCATGTTTTAGAGAACAAACGGCACTTTTGAACTGCATCAAGCATTTTATAGTTATGCCACTGTTATGAGATGGGATAAAGTCCAAAGCAATGTTTGCACTACCAGCATACGGAAATCTGAAAAAAAAAGACATAACCGACCTTTCAGCGCGCTACGAAGGGACCATGCAACACCCTCCTACCGACGCGTAGTTTTTTTTTTTTCGATTTGCTCCTATATGCCAGCCATTGCAAGCGCATTGTATCGGGCTTGGTGCGCCTCTCGGGCAACTGCCATGGTAGTTGGCCCTTCGTGCGCAATCATTCACCCCTTTTTTCCAATATATCGCTGCGATGGTGCTCATGATTTTCACGGCAGGGCGGTACCATGATGCTAACTTTCATTTGTGATGGCGAATGTAATTGGTTTGCGGTCGCGCGAGACGCACAGAAACACTGGAAAGAGATAACAGGGGTCATGTGGGTCTCTTATTGGCGCGAGCCAGCTGTCGCGAAAATCGTGTCTCCAGGAGGAGAATGCAGAGTTTGCATTGCAGTTGAACTAACAAATTGGAGCCGTGTGCCACCTTGACACTTCGCTTAACTTCTGACAAACCAGGAGAGTGTCATATACAAAAAAGAGCAGACATACAACCCATGCCATATTACGATTATAAGTTCTTGGTAAGTGTTGACAATTAATAAAGACAAGTGCGCAAACATGGTCAGAAGTAGAACGAAAATCCTTTCGTTCCTCCTTGTGTCCGTGTTTGCACGCCTGTCTTTCAGTACCATGCATCCGACGTGTGACTCACCTGTAGATATGCCGTTTGCCTTGAGCGCTTTGCTTTTTTGTTAGCTTTCACGCCCGTAAGTCCCGCGATTTATTTACTCTCAATGAGAGCGGATACATGCACCTCGATAGCTACAGTAAGTTACCTTCAGAAGTTAAGTATATAATAATTATTTCGTAACAATCAGACGTACGAGTTCTCTGGAGAATGATGCCTTTCTGTCATGCAGCAACCTAGTTCAAGACCTCCAGAAGTTAGCTAGGTGCAAGAGAAAAAAAATTTGCCACAAAATTTCATTTTCCATTACCGCGGCAGGCATTGGTCGGGGAATGTAATTTTTCTGCGGGAGTATGAATAAAGAACTATTATGCTTCGCATACGTTGTTGTTGTGGGCATAAATATTGTCTTACCTTTACAAGGCGCCCCCCGATGAAAAACTTGAAAACATTGCTTCATCACATCTGCACCTAGGCTTTCTTTCTTGTTTTTAAAATTCTGTTGCAAGTTACTTTTATTTATTCTTCCATCCACCCCTCTGTCTCCCAGAAACATGTTTTTCTGACAGATGGTTTTTCGAAAGCTTAACAAGGCCTTGTATAACGCTAAAGTCTGGCGGACAAGCTCATTCAGCAGATAAGAGCAGAAACTCTACTTACCAAAGGTACGGTCCTATAGACATCGTGTGCACAGCGCAGTTGATACGAAAACTTTCCCGCCACTTTCTTCGAAAATCAGCCTATTTTCACCTTTTCATAACTATGATCACGAAATGGTGAAAAGCCTAAGTACCGACGTCCGTACGTGTATTTGCCATTCGTTTGTCGTCCAATGCGCAAGCAGAAATCTTGCAAATTTGCATTACTACAAAGAAGGTCGCAATAAAAAGACAAATAAATAAATTTCAGCGCAGTATACTCATAATATCTGAGTTAACGAAAGAACATGTTATAAGAAAGCAGCAACTACTAATAAGTGGTATTAATACATCACACTTTTAAAAAGAAGTGTCTTGCATCTTTTCCAAAATGTTTATGCTCTTGAAAACGTGGGAAGCACAAGAAGCCCACATATGTGATTCCGCCCGCATACTTAGAAATATATGTAGCAAAATAATGGCACTGCTTTGACGTGAAAGGTCGTACAGTTGGGCCAGCATAGGCGGTCGTTTGCTAAAACCCATGTAACGAAAACATTTATTAGTATTGTCGCTTACATCTTTGCAACCATACTACCCTCGTGCCTTACTTTGGTCCATGTGTAGAGGAAAGCAGATGCGGTACTAAATCACGCATACGTCGTGTGCACAGATGGCACCGATTTAGGCGCACATAATGCAATCGGGACTAAAATTAACCTCTCGCTCGGCGTTCAGAAAGACATAGCTCGGCGGTACATTTTAACGATCAGAGCGGGAGTGGTCGGGTTTGAGAGACTTCATTCAGCCATAAAAGTAGTGTGGGCATTTATTGTGCACTTCTTCATCATCTGTACATTATCATCATCATGCGTGTGCCCCTCATCTTCATCGCGCGTGCGGGCGCATCATCATCAGTGTGGACTGTCGAAGGCTGTTCAGGCTGGTTGTGGACGCCGCCCTTCTTCGCCGTGTCGTCTCTCGGGCTCAATAAAGGTCCGACCTTACTGTGACGTCACAAGTGGTGGAGGTGCTTCTTGGTTCCCCGTCCTCTACGCCCCTGGCCTACTCCCTGGAGCTTCGTTCGGGTCGCCGCTTGTGCCCACTGTCCGTCAGCATGTCGCAGGACGAGCAGCCTGGCGCTTCTACCCTAACCATCCCGCCTCCACAAGCCGCACCTTCTGTGATCATCAGCGGCCACCAGCGCGATCCCCATCTGTTCGCTGGTCTTCGTGGTGAAGATGCTGAGGACTGGCTGGATGATTACGAGCGCGTAAGCTCTGCTAATCGGTGGGATGATCCCCACAAGCTCCGCCATGTCTCGTTCTACCTGACCGGTGTGGCGAAGACCTGGTTTTTCAACCATGAGGTTGATTTCACCGATTGGACGAACTTCAAGCAGCAACTACGGCAAGTTTTCGGCACGCCAGCGGTTCGCTCCGCCCTTGCGAAGAAAACTCTGGATGCTCGCAAACAACACTCCGGCGAGTGCTACACATCGTACATCGAGGATGTGCTTGCACTCTGTCGCCGTGTCAATGTTGCCATGGCTGAGTCAGACAGGATACGCCACGTTCTTAAAGGTATTGGGACTGTGGCCTTCAACGCACTCGCAGTCAAGAACCCAGCTACCGTCGCTGACATCGTCTTGACGTGCCAGCGCCTCGACGAGCTCGAGTCCGTACGCTTGCAGCCGGACTTCAGCGAACACCGTTCTGCGGCAGACCCCGACTTGCGCTTGATGATCCGGGCGATCATACGCGAAGAACTTCAATCTCTTGGCTTGTCATCTTCGTTGATGATTCCTGCTCAGCCTTCTGGTGCACCATTGCGCGACGTCATCAGAGAGGAACTTGCGTCAATGACCTGCGCTGCGAATGTGGACCCTCCGGCCCCTCGCACCGTACCAACATACGCGCAGGTTGCTGCCGCGCCTCCGACTAGTGTACGTCCAACGTTGCCTCTACCCACATACACGCAGGTTGGTGTCGCTCCTCCGGCCAATGTCCTCTCAATACCAATTGAGCCGTCATCGCCCCATCTGACCGCACTATCTCACAGCACACCGAGTGCCCCTTACTACCCGCCTTGGCGACCGTCTCGTCCTACCTGTTATTACTGTGGTTATCGCGGCCATATATCACATTTTTGCCGCAAGCGCCAACAAGATGAGCGTCGCGGGTACGACCTGTGTGAACGCGATGCGTATTCTGGTGGGGCCTATTACCAAAGCCGTCGTTACGCTTCCCCTCCGCGCCGTTCCCCATCTCCGCCCGCAACGACCGAGACGCCGAATGGTTACCGTACTACCAGACGCCGATCACCATCGCCCTTCCGCCGCTCCTCGCCACCGCTTCGGCCTGCCTCTTTCACCTCTGACCGCCGCCCGGAAAACTAAGTAATGCAGTTTTCGGAGGAAAAACTGCATTCACCGACAGGACTACAATTCCTCCAGCGCGCCCTTGTAATATGATGTCCGTGTTTGTTGAAGGTGTGCACGTTGAAGCTTTGGTGGACACCGGTGCGACTTTATCTGTTATCCATTCCGATTTGTGTAAATAAAGGAAAGTTACGACGCCTTATGATGGACCCGCGCTTGTTGCAGCTCAAGGGAAAGCAATCCGCCCTTCCACGTTTTGTACAGTGCGTGTATCCATCGATGGCATCGTCCACTACATACAATTTGCTGTGCTGTCGCCCTGCTCCCACCAGCTCATTATAGGACGGGATTTCCTTGCCTCTGCTTCTGCTGCTATATGTTGTGGGCAAGGTGTCGTACATATGACCGACACCGACTATTCGCTCGGCGATGAACCGCACCAGCCACTTCGTCTACTCGCTGCAAAAGATACCGAGCTCCCTCCAGGCTGTCAGCAAATTCTGACTATCACGTCCGACGCCATCGACCATGGCGATGTGTTAGTGTTACCTTGTGCGCGTTGGCTCACAAAAGGGATAGCCATTGTTTCAGGCCTAGTTAGGTTCGATAATGGATCTGCGCTTCTCGAAGCAAGGAACACAACACCTGAGAAAATTCTACTTCCTAAAGGCACCACTTTGGCTGGCGTTGCTGATTCCGAGCCTCTCTCTGTCGTTCCCCTCAAGGCGGCTCCCTCTGAAATCCCTCCTGCTGGACATCCTGCCTCTACCTCCGCTCTTGCTGCTGTAATCAGCTCGGACTTGACCCCTTCGCAGACGCAACAGCTCCTTGCCTTGTTGAAGAAGCATGAAGGTTCATTTGACGCCCATTCTTCGACATTGGGATTGACGACCGTCACAGCGCATCGGATTCAGACAGACGGCAGATCCATCGTGCGTCGCCGGCCGTATCGCGTGTCTCTAGCTGAGCGCAAAATTATTGAGCAAAACGTCGCCGACATGCTGCAACGTGAGATAATTCGCCCCTCTGCTAGCCCTTGGTCGTCTCCCATTGTTTTGGTCCGAAAAAAAAAGATGGCTCCGTGCGTTTCTGTGTAGATTATCGAGTGCTCAACAAGATCACGCGCAAGGATGTGTACCCCATGCCTCGCATTGACGATGCCCTCGATTCCCTGCAAGGTGCTGAGTACTTCTCCAGTCTTGATCTGCGTTCAGGTTACTGGCAAATACCGATCCACGAAGCCGACAAAGAAAAACAGCGTTTGCAACCCCAGATGGTCTTTACGAGTTCAACGTCATGCCCTTCGGCCTCTGCAATGCCCCCGCAACTTTTGAGCGCATGATCGACACCGTTCTGCGTGGCCTGAAGTGGAAGACCTGCTTGTGCTATCTGGATGATATCGTTATTTTCTCGTCGACATTTGCACAGCACCTGCGACGTCTCGACGAGGTTCTCACGTGCATAGCCAGAGCTGGTCTTCAGCTCAACACCAAAATGTGTCATTTTGCAAGCAAGATGACCAAGGTCTTAGGTCATATTGTAAGCAAGGATGGTATTCGACCTGATCCTGACAAGATTTCGGCGGTGCTTCACTTTCCTCGTCCAGAAAAGACCAAGGACCTACGCAGTTTCCTCGGCATCGCTTCCTATTTTCGCCGATTTATTCGCGATTTCGCCTCTATAGCTGCACCTTTACACCACTTACTTCGTTCTGGTGCTCCCTTCTTGTGGTCACCTGAATGTGAATCTGCCTTTGACCAGCTAAAGGGCGCCCTCACATCTGAGCCTGTCCTGTGTCATTTTGATGAGACTGCTCCCACACTCTTGCACACGGATGCCAGCGGCCATGGCATCGGTGCTGTGCTCCTCCAGCGAGACAACTCTTCGCGTGAGAGAGTCGTTGCGTATGCCAGCCGCGTGCTCACACCTGCCGAGAAGAACTATACCATCACCGAGCAGGAGTGCCTCGCTGTCGTTTGGTCCGTCCAGAAATTTCGCCCTTATCTCCACGGTCGCCATTTTACCATCGTGACGGATCACCACGCCTTATGCAGGCTTTCCACACTCAAGAACTTGTCAGGGTGTCTTGGTCGCTGGATTCTTCGTCTCCAAGAATATGACTTTGAAATCATCTACAAGTCTGGTAAGAAGCACCAAGACGCAGACGCTCTTTCTCGCTGCCCGCTTCCTCCAGCCGCACTCATCAATGGTTCCGCCACCGCCTCCAGTGACGCACACACTGACGTCTCTTCTACGGCGGTTTTGTCCTTCGCCACTCTTGATCATCTCACTTCGCACGACCATGCATCATTTTCGTCTCAACAACTCGCTGACTCGTACTGTCGCCGTATTATAGACCACCTTCGTGGAGCTTCGCGCCCGCCTAACGCCCGGCTTCGTCGACAGCTGACAGAATTTAAGCTTGAAAACTCCGTGCTGTACCGCCGTATCCACCATCCTGATGGACGACGCTGGTTGCCCGTGCTACCTCGTTGCCTTCGTTCACGTGTCCTTCAGGCCTTTCATGACGATTTGACTGCTGGCCACTTTGGCATCCAGAAAACTTACGACCGCATAAGAAGTCGCTTCTACTGGCCTGGCCTGTCTACCAGTGTGGCGAGATACGTCACTTCCTGCGCCATTTGTCAGCATCGCAAACGTCCAACATCAGCTCCTGCCGGACAACTACTACCAGTCTCATGTCCTGCGGAACCATTTGAGGTTGTTGGCATCGATCTATATGGGCCACTTCCCATGACTCCCGCCGGTAGTCGATGGATAGTGACCGCCGTCGACCACCTGACGCGCTATGCCGAAACAGCCTGTGTAAGTTCAACATCGGCTTCCGAAGTCGCTGCCTTCATTCTTCAATCCATCATCCTGCGCCATGGCGCCCCTCGTGTCCTTCTGAGCGACCGCGGAAAGACATTCCTTTCCCAACTAGTAGGCGAAGTGCTCAAAGCCTCTGGCACCACTCACAAGACTACATCAAGTTATCATCCTCAGACCAACGGCCTGACTGAGCGGTTTCATCGTACGCTTTCTGACATGATAGCCGCCTATATTCAACCCGATCACAGAAACTGGGACACAATTTTGCCATTCGTCACCTTCGCGTATAACACCGCCGTTCAACGCACAACCGGTTACTCGCCATTCTACCTTGTTTATGGCCGTTCACCCAGTTCCTTTCTCGATGTTTCTTTCTTCTCTGCCCCTGTCAGTCCATCTCGATCTTCCTGCGAAGAATATGTTTCCCGCCTCGTCCATTGTCGCCAGCATGCCCGCGTCAACACCGCAGCCAGGCAGCGGGACCGCAAGGATCATTATGACGCATATCATCGCGTAGTATTCTACCAGCCTGGCGATGAAGTGCTGCTCTGGACACCAGTTCGCACTCCTGGGTTGTGCGAGAAGTTTCAGTGTCAGTTTATTGGCCCCTACACGGTCCTGGAAATGACTTCTCCAGTTAATTATCGCGTGACCCCTGTTGTTTCCTCAACTGACCGCCGTTGCCGCTCTACCGAAGCGGTCCACGTTTCTCGTGTGAAGCCCTTCACGCGCCGTTCCCCGTACCTTTAGGCAGCGGCCAGAATGGCCGCTTTCGCGCGAGGGAAATTAGTGTGGGCATTTATTGTGCACTTCTTCATCATCTGTACATTATCATCATCATGCGTGTGCCCCTCATCTTCATCGCGCGTGCGGGCGCATCATCATCAGTGTGGACTGTCGAAGGCTGTTCAGGCTGGTTGTGGACGCCGCCCTTCTTCGCCGTGTCGTCTCTCGGGCTCAATAAAGGTCCGACCTTACTGTGACGTCACAATAGGTGTAATGCATCATACTCAAAGCGGTGCTCATCAGCAGTTATGAGGCCCACATGCGTGTAATTAATTGCAGAAATTGCACGCTTGCTCGGCAATGCTACCCCCTGCGTCCGGCACGTAGGGACCAGAAATGACACGAAGAGACTCTGGCGGCAAGACAGCTGAATACCAAACCTTTCTGAAAAGGCATAATGCGCGGGACTTTGACGCATACGAATGAGCCCCAACTATCCAGTGCGGTGGGCTTGAGCGGCGCAGGGCAGTCTCGGGCGCAAGCAGTCTCGGGGGCAATTTCTGTACCCTACTGCCCAAACAGCCTCTGCCAAACAAACGGGCCCCCTACGAATAGGGAGCTAGCACGATTGCAAAGTTAGACCGTAAGACGCCCACTGGCTGTAACATCCTCTGCAGTGCGCACCAGACGTTTCACCTATCCTACTGCAGCAGCTTACCCGATACAGCCTACCCAATTTTTTTCGTAGCTCGTTTGTTCGTATTGCATTTGTGCCGTTGTGTCCGGCTTCAGCAGGCGTCGTAAACATCTCTAACAGTTATCATTTAAGAATGTTCAAACAAGCACACGGATATCATATGACACGATTTTCACACAGTGATTTACAAGTACAACAGAAATAATTGTCAGGAACCTGGGATGTACGCGTAAAAGCAAATGTGAATAATTGCCCTGCAGCTTCACGGTTGTTCTTTTTTCTTCATTTTTATTTATTTATCACATACTGCCGGCCTACTTTTTGAGGGCTTAGGCAGGAGTGGTAGCAGGGATACAACATAATATAAGCTCAGTACATAAAAACAAAACTAAAGGGGCAAGAAAAAAAGAAAGAAATCAGAGGTGGCCACAGACGCAACAATGCGTACACGCAGAACGCAAGAAAATAATTTTCCAGGAAATAGTGACTGGACAATTTACGAAGTGATGGCAATCGCAGTTGATAAAGAGTGAACAGATGATAGGTGCCTATCAAGCACTGACGTTCATATTATGTAAAAGCTAACAATGGATACAAAAGAAAAGCAAGAGTGCACAGAGCATGCGCATTTATTCGAACACGCAGAAGTGGAAAGAAAAAAAAGCAACAACATGCGGGCATAATTACGTAACGGGTTTGAAGTGTGGTCTCGCCTACGGCACTGTAATTCTAATCGCTTGCAGAAATGAATCAAGACTTGAACGTTCGATCATATCAGCAGACAAGGCATTCCAATTAGCAATCGTCCGAGGAGAAAAAGAGTTCTTGAACGTGTTTGTTCTGCACTTCAGCTCGGTCAACTTTTTTCGCTGCAGAGACCGAGTAAAGCCGTGTGTGGCAGGTGCTATAAATGCGGATAGATCAATGTTTACCGTATTGTGATATATCAAATAAACATGTCGCAGTTTCGCCCGAAAGGCAAAGCATCAATTGCGATAGCAAATTAATACAGAGCTATACGGAGTAAGGATAGTAGTTTTATCGGCTGTATAAACTCACACACAATCGCTAATTAACTCAGTTAACAAGCATGGAGTCAGCGCGCACAAGCAAACATGAACGTATCACACTCGGTGATCACGGACACTCACTGTCAAAAACGCTGGCGTGAGCAAGCGTGCTGCAGCAGCGAGCTAAGGTTCGTGCGGTCTATCGCTTCAACTTAAACTGCGCGGCGAAAGCACAGCGCTTACAAAGATAAGAGCCGTGTGGAGACCGCTTTCAAGATACGGTGCTCGCGGTAGCCCATAGCCGCGCAAAGTACAAGCACGCAGTTGCTGGCAGAGTCGAAGCCGCACCCCCTCCCTCCCGCGCTGCCTTCCCGCTTTCCTCCTTACGTATGAGAGATTTAGTCACAAGTTCCCCTTGCGCCCGGTCACAAGATACGCGTTTGGTGCCGCAGCTAAACGTCGCCTCCCCTCCCTCCCTCCTTCCCTCCCATCCCCCCATGGCCTTTCGCACGACGGAAGACGTCGCGTTTGCTCTCTGCCGTGTGTTCGCTCTCCCTGAAAGCGCGCGTCCCTCGCGCGCTTTCACTACAGCATACGGCGCGCGGCGATGATTTTATCGCCCTTGGACTTTTTACGGAACCTCACGGCTACGGCAAAAATTCGCTTGGAGTGTCCATATAATTGCTCTTGCATAAAAGAGTTTTAACCTGTCATGATTTTGCAGCGTTTCAAGTTCTTCTAGTTCAGCTTTTTGAGACTAAATTCTGGACACGATTTGTACAATTCATTACGCTCAAATTTTGCTGGAATGCCAACAAATGTATCTCGCCGCGCTGTGAGAGTGATGTTAGTACGCAAGCGAAGCGAAGAGGGACTTTATATAAATTATGATGAGCGCCCCATTATTACGTATGGAAGGGCGTTTATTACCGTTGAACGTCAGGCGGAAGGGTTGCACGACGGGCACAAAGACAGTCTCAGCCGGTGTCAATAGCTCACGATCTGCGCTCGCACCTCTAGCCAAGACAGTGTCCCACTGCTGCGTGTGATGCTTCATCCCCACTACAGTACCCCGGCGGCGAAGGGAAGAAATCCTGGCGACTCAAGGCGACGTGAGAAGAAGGGGGTCATGATATGGATTGAGGTTGGCTCACGTGGACATCCTGGCGGCCAATACGACGCTTATCGGAGGTTGGGTTGACCGGCTCAATAACATAGGTGACGGAAGACAGGCACTCGATGATGCGATAGGGGCCTTGATACTTCGGGGCAAACATGGGAGTCAGGCCAGGGGAATGAAACGGTATGCGGAGCCATACGAGGGAGCCGACTGCGAAAGCTTGTTCCGGGAAATTTCGATCTTTCTGGAGGGCTTGGTTGTCCGAAGTAAATGAGTGGGCCAGCTGACGCCACTCTTCAGCATATTCATACTCCAGCATACTCCAGAAACTGGGCTGAATTCGGAGACGTGAGGACGATACGCGAAAGGGTGTCGAGTGTGGTGCATGGTTCGCGGCCATATAAAATAAATAATGGGGAAAAGCTGATCGTTGACTGTGTCGCGGTATTATACGCGTAAGTGACGAACGGAAGAACGACATCCCAGTTAGAGTGGTCAGAATCAATATACATGGAGAGCATGTCTCCCAGCGTGCGGTTGAAGCACTCTGTTAGTCCGTTGGTTTGCGGGTGGTAGGCTATAGATGTGCGATGAACTGTCCGGCATGAACGAAGGAGCTCCTGAAGGGTATAGGATAAAAACACACGCCCTCTGTCACTCAGTAGCTCGCGTGGTGCGCCATGGCGGAGGACGAAATGACGTAAGATGTAGTTCGCAGTTTCACGAGCACCAGCCGAAGGAAGCGTGGCTGTTTCAGCACACCTCGTCAGGTGGTCCACTGCGACGATGACCCGTCTGTTACCAGCGAAAGAGGACGGAAGTGGGGCATAAAGATTGATTCCGAGATGGTCGAAGGGGCGTGCAGGACATGGTAAAGGCTGCAGGAGTCCAGGCGAATGAGAAAATGGTTTTCACCGTTGACACGATTGCCAAGGCCGAATGTATGTGTGGACATATGTGCTAGTACACGCCAGTAATGACGTTGGCGGAGCCGCTCATACGTTTTCGGCGCACCAGCGTGAGTATGTTGGGGGTCAGCATGAAAGTATGCACAGACATCGGACCGCATGAGGCTAAGGATGACGAGCAGCCATTTACGGCCATCCGGTCGATAATTGCGACGATATAATAGTTCGTCCCGTATGGCGAAATGCGTGGCTTGGCGGCGAAGTGCACGTGCGTGTGCAGAAGTTGGCGGAGCGGAACGAACATTCAGGAGAGAGGCGATCCAGGGGTATTTTCGCTGTTCAGAGGGCATGTCTGAGGCGGTAAGAGCAGCCAAGGGATAGGCACCAGTTGAATGTGGCTCTTCAGTGGAGTTCACGGGAGATCAGGAGAGCGCATCCGCGTCAGAGTGCATTCGCCCCGATCGGTACACCACGCGAATGTCAAATTCTTGCAGGCGAAGAGCCCAACGTCCAAGGCGACCAGAGGGATCCTTCAGGGAAGCCAACCAACACAGAGCGTGATGATCAGTCACCACATTGAAAGTGTGGCCGTATCAGTATGGACGGAACTTGCTTATTGCCCACACAATCGGGAAACACTCTTTTTCAGTTGCCGAGTAGTTGGATTCCGCCTAAGTGAGGGCACGGCTAGCATAAGCTATATATACAGCATATTCGGAAAAGCCTGGTTTGCGATGCGCGAATACTGCACCAAGACCGACGCCGCTGGCGTCCGTGTGTACTTCGGTTGGCGCAGTCGGGTCGTAATGGCGCAGAATGGGTGGTGAGGTAAGCAGATGCCGTAATGTAGTGAATGCGTAGTCGCAGGCTGGAGTCCAATTTGAAAGGTCACCAGGGCCTGCAAGTAGCGTCGTAAGCGGTGCCATGATGTTGGCAAACTTCCGGACAAAGCGACGAAAATACGAGCATAAGCCCACAAAGCTGCGCAGTACATTTATGGTAGTCGGCTTAGGAAACTCCGCAACTGCGCAAAGTTTCTCAGGATCAGGAAGAATGCCGTGTTTGGAGACTACATGACCCAGTATTGTGAGCTGGCGTGCCCCGAAGTGACACTTCTTCAGCTTGCGTTAGTAAGGCACTGTAGAATAGTGCGCAGGCGGGTGAGATGTGTAGCGAAATCGGGGGCGAAAACGACGACGTCATCTGAATAGCACAGACAGATCTGCCATTTTAGAGCACGTAAAATGCTGTCCATCATTCGCTCGAATGTCGCAGGCGCATTGAAAAGGCCAAATGGCATGACTGTGAATTCGTACAGGTCGTCTGGTGTGACGAACGCGGTCTTAGGGCGGTCGTGCCTACCGTGCGTGCCTACCTAGGCGCCTGCGCGCCTAGGTAGGCACGCAGGCGCAGACGACCCTTGCCGCTGACAGTATGGTCGCGCCATCTAGTTAACGTGCCTGCAAGCGCCGCGTGTGACGAGATGCGATTCAGGCGCGATGCGATTCAGACGAGGCGCGCAATCAACGCTATCCCGAGGTTAGATGTGCGCCACGTATTCTGGGTACCTCTTCGGTACACGTTATGGCGTCTCCTCGCAAGGTACGAACCTTGCGAGGACACTTCTTCAATTCGTACGAACGAATTGAAGAAGTGAATCGTAGAGCTACGTGCGCGGCTACAACCAGGCATCATCGGGCTCGGCAGACTGCTGCGCAGAGAGCATTACAACCGCAGCTCGCCGTCGACGTCGGCCGGACAGTTCAGATCGTTCTCTTCAAAATCGACGCGAAGGCACTTTGCCGCGAAGACCTTGTTGTGCGTGGTGCCGAAATTGGAGCTACTCTTGCGCCGCTCAACGAGCTTACGCTGTGACTGTGCTGCGTGTGCCGCGCAGGCCTGTAACTTTTTTCTTCACCAGCGCAACGGGGGACGACCAAGGACTACAGGAAGGCTTGATGACTCCACGTTGAAGCATGTCGTTCACTCGATCCGTAATTATACGACGCTCCGCTGGTGATACACGGTAGGGGCACTGGCGGAAAGGGGTGTTGGTTCCGGTGTCAATATTGGGAACAACGGTGTTCGTTCAACCTAATGAGGCTTCAGGGAAGTCAAACGAACTTCTAAATTCGTTGAGAAGCATCAGAAGCTGCGCACGCTGATCCGGAGCGAGGTTACTGTCGATGGAAGGGGAAAATACGTCCGAGGACAAGTCATCAGACGGAGGGTGAGGTGTCAGCGCATTCAGCTCAGGCTTCGGACTGGGCTCGTAGGAATCAATAGGTACGATAACATCATCGTCGACTGAGTGAACGTGGCCAAGCGTCTAATTACGGCGCAACCTGAGAGGACATGAGGTAGCGTTGGAAATAAGTATTCCGGAAGCATCCTGGTGAAGTGATAGGACGGCAAATGGCAGCGACGCATGGTGGCGGCAACTGAATACGTCAGACGGTGTGAACAGAACTGTAGTTTCAGTAAGGGCAGCAGAGTAAACAGGAATAATGACGGCACTGAGAGGGGGAAGGTCAGTGTCAACAGCCACGTCAAGCTTGTCAACACCAGGCACGGATATATGGGCAGAAGGCACATCGCCAAATACAGACAGTTCCATCTCAGCGTGAGCGCAGTCTATAACGGCTTGTAGGCGCGACAAGAAATCCCACCCAAGAATCACATCATGTGAACACGAAGTCAACACAATAAACTCAACGTTGTACAGTATGTCGCCAATGACGACTTTAGCCGTGCATGCTGCAATCGGATGGATTCGCTGTGCGCTTGCTGCACTGAGAGAAAACGCTGTATGGGGCGTTGTTACTTTACGAAGAGAGTGGCAAAGTTTCTGACTAATTACGGATATTGTGGCACCAGTATCGACGGGCGCAAGAGTTCGAACACCTTCAACAAAAACTTCGATAACACTGGCGGGGGACAAGCGAGGACTTACACAGGTTGACGACGACGCTGGTCGTGTCTCCGGAGCTGCGGTAGTCAGTTTTCCTTCTCAGCGGCGGATCAGCGTCTCGTAGGTGACAAAGAAAGCAAAGGGTGGAAAGTCGGAGTCAGGCTGGGGGTCTCGTGCGTATACCTCAGGTGGCACGTCTTGTGGAGTGTAGTACTGGGGCCGGAAAGAATAGTCGCGGTATCTTGATGCAACTGAGGCAGCCGAGAAGCGCCTACGAGAGAAGCGCGCAACGTCACCGGGAATTCCGCAAGAGTAACATGATGGTGTGCACCAGGGAATGGCGCCGGGGGCTGTTGGAGAGGTTGAGTGGCCAACGCTGGCGGTCGACGTGGAGGCTTTGCAGCGGCAGCTGTATAGGTGAGTGGTGCGCCAATAGGCTGTTGGCTGTTTGCGCACCAACAGGTGTCGGCGGAGCGGTGGACGGCAGCACCTCGGAGACTTCCTCCTGAATAACTTGTCGGAGAGACGGCGCGAGATTGTGCGTAGGCACTTCTTGGATCGGGAAATACGATAACCACGAGAGCTGCCGTGCTAGTTCCTCACGCACATATTATTTGATTTGCGACTAGCGTCTCGTGGTCACCAGCGATGGTTAAGGCGGCGAGGGAATCGTCTGTTGTCGGCCGCCGAACTAAGACGCGTTGCATACGGAGCTCGTCAAAGCTCTGGCACAAGGTCATAGGCTCAGCTACGGTGCGTTGTTCCTTTGCAAGCAGCATTTGAAAGGCATCGTCGTCAATGCCTTTGAAGATGTGTTTAATCATCTCTTGCTCGGGCATGAACGGATTCAGGCACTTGCACAAGTCTATGACGTGTTCTGTGTAGCATGTAAAATCTTCACTTTGCTGCTGCGCACGTCCGCGGAGGCGCTGCTCGGCGCGGAGTTTGCGCACGGCAGGGCGGTAGAACACGTCTGCAAAGCGTTTCTTGAACGCACTGCATGTGGCGAAGTCGGACTCATGGATGTGGCACCACAGGCTTGCGACGTCTTTGAGATATAATGACCCATTCTGTAATTTCAACGGGTCGTCCCACTTATTGTGGCCGCTCACCTTTTCGAACGTCGCCAGCCAATCTTCCACATCGTGGTCATCTGTTCCACTAAAGAAGGGAGAGTCGCGCTGACGCAGCGCGCCGGTTACGAAGACCTGCGGAGATTGGGCGGCGGCTTCTTGGGTGGTTTCTCCAGGCATTGTCGGGGCAGGTGATAGTGTCCGACTTCTGAGTTCCAGGTTTGCAGACCCAGCACCTCCACCACTTTGGAAGGGGGTTTGTTAATGTTGGACGTCAGGCGGAAGGGTTGCACGATGGGCACAAATACAGTCTTGACGGTGGCTATGGTGTTGGGCTGCTGAGTAAGAGGTCACGTGATCGAATCCCGGCCACGGCGGCCGCATTTCGGTGGGGGCGAAATGCGAAAACACCCGTGTACTTAGATTTAGGTGCACGTTAAAGAACCCCAGGTGGTCGAAATTTCCGGAGTCCTCCAGTACGGCGTGCCTCATAATCAGAACTGGTTTTGGCACGTAAAACCCCATAATTAAATTATTAATTAATTAGCCGGCGTCAACAGCTCGCGATCTGCGCTCGCACCTCTAGCCAAGACAGTGTCCCACAGCTGCGTGCGTTGCTTCATCCCCACTACACGTATGACTTCGGCTTTCCGTTAAGAGTACTTCGTAGAAGGGTTTCTATTCCTTTTCGATTGACAGCACACCGCAAGATTAGCCAAGGAAAATATAACCAGTTCCATCTCTATAAGTATACAGAAAAAAGGGTTCGTGAGGAATTACTTGTTGTTGATTGGAGTGGCTGGCTCACCTTTATTCAGCACTTAAAAGTGTGAGGAGTCTGTGGAGAACCTTCTAAGTATGCATGTCTTCACCACGACGTTAAGCGCTCCACTTTGGGACACATCGCAACATCTTCAGCCAAGAAAATTCTCGGGGACAAATGTACGTGGACCGTGGCCACATGTGTCGCTATATTACGGAAAGCAAGGCGGGGCGTTGCTGCAGAAGACGGCTGACCTCGGTGACCGCGTTGTGGGCGGTATATGTGCGTGAAGTTTTTATTTGCTTATTCATTTATCCCTTTTCTGCTACAGTGTATGGTAGCAAACCTTTCGCGGATCTGTTCCACCTTCCTGCTCATCCATTCCCATTATATCTCCCTCTCTGGATATGCGGAGATCGACGTGACACGAGATGCCGTGCGGTGAACAGGAGACTTCTTCGGCAATATTACGCAAAATGAAATTACACTATTCAGTTTTTTATCTGTGTTCGCCAGAGCTGCCGCCGACGTCGTGAGGTTTCTGGTGTGCTTGAACCGGAGGCGACGGCTGCGAAGGATGACAAGCCAGGATGAAGAAGTGCGCATCATTGATGTTCTGAAATCTACCATAACGAACAGCACTTCCCAGCTGAATACGACTCCGCCAGTCCTTCCCAACACAATGAGTATCAGGAGCACAGGTGAGCTGCAGTTGTAATGTTGCTGCATGCAGAGTAAATGCATAAATGTACTTTTTTTCCGTCTTTTCCTCTCCTTTATTTTAGCAGCCATACGAAAAAGAATTATTTGGCTTCGTATGTTTCTCTGGAGAACTTATTTGGGACGAAGTGGTAGGGGCGCATCAACTAGATTTCTTAATTGCTTGGACGCTCTTGAATATCAACAGCCAACGCCACTGTGAAATTCTAGTGTTGTGAGCCGGCTTTAATGTCCAAATTTCTACACAGTAAAAACACTAGGGCGTGTATTCTGTAGCGATTCCTCCCGTTTGTACTATGACACTCTTATCCACCGTTTACGGTCGACGTATCCCGTTGGTAACGTGGGCGGAGCGCCATTCTCACCACTCACGAAGCGCAAAAAAGCCCTGTCATTGGAATAGAATTGTTGCATTATCCCGGCCATGGTCCCTTAGCTTTATCAATGTAAAATTCTCCATCGTACTACTTAATAAGAGGTGCACCACTGCTATAAAAATAAACGTAAATTATCCTACAATTTTAAAAAATTAGTATGCTATAGCACAGCCTACTTCAATATTTTTTTACAACACAGCCGATCTCCTGCAGATTTCTTTCAAAAAGGAAAACAAAGGAAAAAAAGTAAATGATGCAGAACGGAGAAGAATGATTTTGGGTTGCATGCCACTTTTTTACAGGCTATCAAATGTTCACGGGCAATCGTTCAGGGACGCCTCAGAAAAATGTAGGACATACATTTCTTAAACGCGGGATGTTTCTTTAGAAAAATCGGCGTGCTTCTTATGGCTCTGAGAATCATGAAATCAGTGAAAATCAAAAACCCTATACACAAAGATCTGTGACAGTTGCGTCAAAGTGTACTTCAATCTTGCTCTCTGGCTTCTGACAGAGATGTGCTTCGAGGACACAACCATGCATGACACCGGTCTCCAAAAGGAGTTGACGTGGCCAGCAACTCCTACTGGAGGAGTAGCCATACCACAGGAGACATGCATTCAGGGTGAGCTAGTGACGTTCTCGTGTTCTTAAATGGTGTATAAATATTCTTACGCTTAATGTATGTACAAGTACGCCGCGCAGAACACCTAGAGACTCTGTCGTCAAGGTTGAAAACTATTGCTTTACACCTGTCGACACGCCCATAAATTCATTTTAAACTCTTGTTTCCTACTCTGCAGCGGCATCGACGGTTTCCTCTCCTTCCGCCTTAAACTTAGCTATTGCGGTGCGTTTGCAGCGGAAGTGATAGGCTTTTGAACAGGTGACATTAGTGGAAAAGTTTCTGTATCAGTAGAGACATTGCACGTGCATGAGGTTTGCAGCCGGATGCGTTGACAACAAAGTTACGTTAGATACGCGTCGCGGGTCCTCTACCCTAAGTATTACCTTTTAGTGCGATAGCTCTACTACTCCAAGTACAAACCCAGAAAACGCCTGGTACAATAAATCTGACCTTCAAGCTCAGCCATGGTCAAACTAGAACTTAGCCTGCCACTCCCGGCGGCTGCTGCGTACGCCGCGCACGCGTCCAGTTTCATTGGCGTATCTAGGTTAACTCTCGGGTTCACGCTTAGCGTTACGACGTCATAGTCGGCCAAAGAAGAACCTGGTTAAACCATCGAATGCCTTCTTTTGTTAATTTATTAAGGCGAAAGTTTTAGGTGTCTATGTTGGCGTGGGCCCTTGACGGTGACCTTTGTGAAACTGTGAGCTCATGCAAAAAGTGCGCAGATTGACATCACATTTCTCAGGGAGGTTCGTGTCAACAAAGTAAATTAGTGGCTTTGATAAGAAAATTTTGGACATTTCGGTCTGGGTGGGAATTTAACCCGGGTTTGAGGGGTGCAAGACGAACATGCTTCCTTGAAGCCACGGCTGCTCCATGGTTCAGGCTTACTAAAGGTGTTTATAATGCGTGTGTGATCCCACTTGTCACTTCGCAGCCGCCTTGCTGACTAAAGTCGTGGCGTAGTTCGTGCACTAAGACAAATGAATTAATTCTTGAACTTTGCGAATAAATGCATTAGCGTTCCAGTTACGTTACAAAACATCGTTCTATGCATTCAAGCACAAAAGTTAGTGGAGCGCCAAGGCATTTCTCCGCAAAGTTCGAGAATTAATAGCTCGAAACTGGTGTAGTCCTGAGAATCCACCTTTTGCATTGCGCTGTGGCACCACCTTAGCGGACTCCGCGAGAAACAATATGTATGGCGTCGGGGCCCCGCGGGACGCATAGGCACGCTGCAAGAAGCGAGCTGAAATGGGTTTGTGCATTTGTCAGTCGTTGTAATATTCGTTTTGTGTGAGTGGCCACTTGTTGGAAAGGACGCCTAGGCCGGAAATGACTCTGGTGCGGCTTACTACCGCAAGTCGTCGATTTATGATGACGGGATTTCGTGCAGCTACGCCGACAAAATCAGTCACCGTGCGATGTGCCTCTGAACGAATACATCGCACCGTAACGCGATCGACACAGCGCCTACACTTGTATTCCTGCTATTCATGTTTATTTGTACCGAATATAAGTCCAAACATGCTTCGGAAGTAGAAATGCATGAACGTGCAGCACTCGCCAGCCGCCCACATCAAGTTTAGGCTGGGGTCAATTCCGCTCAGTGGAGGTTAGCCGTATCGTATATAGCAGCCGAGTTCATGCATTTGCCACTGTTAGAGCTACACTGAACGTACGCTAATAGGATGATAAAAACTGCTTTTATAGCTTAGTCTTGACCACAGTGGCCATAGCTCTTTGAAGGGGCGACACAGCGCCCAGAGCATTTATGCAACGCAAGAACGGCGCATTTGTTTACATCGGCACGCGTACGGCCACCGCTCGCTGTTCGCTTCAAGTTCAGTAGAAACCGTGCACCGCTCACACGAAATAACGAGGAAATGTTCAAAGCATATATGAGCACTTGTCATGCACATATCAGAAGCGATCACACTGAGACGAGAAGGCATTAACGTCCCGGGCACATCGAAAACGGCGACAACGACCAGTTAGCCGCACTGGCACGCGAAAATGCCGATACCCGCCGTAGTCGCGTGCCAACGAGCGGTGTTGTTGCTTACAATGCAGTATAGAAAGGGCCATCACTTGTTGCCTATTTAGCATAGGAGGCAAACTGTGTTTTCGGTAACTACTAAATCTGGTATAGCATAAAAATACACTATCCGTAGTTGCACTTCGTTCATGGAAGCGCCAGCGACTGCGACCAACAGCCTTCGTTCAAGAACGGTGCCTGTAGCGCGGTATTAGCACTGCGCCGTGTCGCCGCTTCCCACTCTGTGTGTGTGCATCGGACTATGCTAAGAGTGGTTTACTTCAAGTCGGTAAGGTCAGTACCGAACTATATAAACAGTTTCCTTCATCGTACTTGCTTATCCTATATTTCAGGTCCGCCGGTAGCGGACGAACTCGTAGCCTGTGTTAGGCCTAATGAAGCTGTTTGAACGAAATCGACACTGCCCCAAACTTGATTTGGAGGGCTGTAAAGGGCTGGAACTCGTGCATATCAGCGTCGGAAGCACGTTTCGACTCAATTTGAGCGTCAATAAATACATTCACGTTGTCGGTGCTATGTTCTCACTCGGCGGCCTCTCGCACGGCGATCAGCACTCTGGTGTTGTAGGCGTCGTCGGCACGAAAGCTTATCACACTACGATCACTCGCTGTCGTTGGTCGCTTCTTCGTTATACTTCTTCGTATGACAACTTCTTCGTATGACAATATAGGTCGCCCACTGGCACAGTATCACAACTACAGCCGGCCGAGCGTTGGCGCTGGCGTGAGGTCGACTTCTGACCGATATCGGTGTCGTGTCGGTATATATTGTGATATACCGGACGTTAACCGAATATCGCTGTGAACAGCTGAAGTTTCTACCGAAAAGCAGCGCAAATATCGCGTCGTCGTCGGGCAGAGCGCCGAGAATAAAGTTCGTGCCCTCGACGACTATGCTGCATACGCGCGCGTCGTCAGCTGCACGAACCACCGACGCCGTACAAAACGTTTTCGGCGCTCGCCGCTAGGGTACAGCGCATGCGCACTCAGGACATGCAAAAGGCGGATTCGTTCCAAGTGGATCCGCCTTGCGAACTTCAGGGCTAGAATTTGTAAATTGCGATATGGGCCAATAACCTAATGAGTTATTTTTTGTTAATTAATCGATTATGCATTTCAATTTTTGGTGCAAGTAATGTCCGCCTCTTCGAGTAGACGAGCTGATGAACTAGAATCGTGCTATCTGCCCGAGGCAACCTTTAAAAATGTTTGAGTGTTTGCTGAGGCTCGAGGTCTATATACTTCGTTTATTACGTTATTCGAGAGAAGAACAGCCAAAATACAAAAGCTGGGGAGGCGTAATAATACAGGGGACAGCAAGCTATGTCAGCTATCACGCGGTAAGATACAGGGGTGTAAATCACTAAGCTGCGCTGTTCGTGCGCAATTTATTAGCAAAAAAGTTTCCACGCTAAGATAAGGGTGCAACCGAAGTGGCAGCACATTAAACTTATGGCGTCTTATGAGAGCAAGGAGGAATCAAAGCTTGGATTAAACGACCAGAAATGAATGAAGTACTGTCAACTGATAGATTGATGGCACATTATGCATCTGTAGTTGAGGCTATATTCTTATGGCAAATCACTGCACACCATTATTCAAAAGCTTCCTTTTCCGGGCGTCAGCTACAGCGCCCACAGTCTCAACCGCGCTCGCCCGCTCATGGCACATCAGTCAAAAGAATTACAGTGAAAACGTTACGCATTCTTCTCGCATTTCTGCGAGAGACAGGACTGAGTCGGAACAATTGCCGGCCAGGTCTGGCAGGCTAACCCCGCCTGTAGCAACATCACCACCACCACTCGCACCATATTACAAAGCAAATAAATGTCTTTATTTCGGTAGTAATTACGCCAAGTAAAAAAACAGCTGCATAATCTGTGATTGATATGGGCTCAAATAAAAGGGCTCAGCGCCCGTACGTTCATCGGTACGGTATGTGATCGCGCTGCACACGGTTGTAGGTGCGGTTCTAATGCCGCGCATAGGCTCAATATCGCCTCCCTCGGCAGCCGGTTCTATAGCTGTCTCAGGGTCTGGTCGACGATGTCGTCGAGCACCTACCGACGATGAAACGGATGCTTCCTTGGCATAGGATCCATTTCGAGGGAACAGCGAGCTGCAGCCCTAAAAAAGAAATGCAGGAAGAATCCGTGGCTATCGATAGTCCCAAATTATGAAAGAAAACTTCACGACGTAACACCCAAGCGTGCACATTTCGCTGCCTATCACACTTTACATAGTATCACTGTCCATCACTTCTTCTGTGCTTCTGCTCAGCTGCTAAAACAGGATGATGCCTAGCACAAGGTCAAGAGTATATATTGCAGGTTCAGGTGGCTGCATTTTGACACAGGCGAAATGCTCAATTTAAAGGCGATTACACATCAATTTTGGAGAGGAGTAATAAATCATAGGTTGGTGACGTCAGGGCCTGGAGCCCTTAACTGCGCTGTCTGTCATAGCCCAAGTTTAACATAGAAGTCAAGGCTAATCAGCTAACATCACCACCATGATCAGCACCAACATTTCCATAAATTTATGAGCCTCATAGAAGACACACTCAAGTGTATGTCAGAATACTGTACAGCACTATACACGAAGCACATAAGGATTGAAGATTCTAACTGGTTTTGAGTCAAATCTGTTCAAATCCTCGATTTTGCGACATTGATGCACGTTCGGTGCAGTCACTGCACATATAATACGAAGCCAAGGTTGCGGTGTTCGGTGTCCAAGCGGATTCTGACGCCGTTCTGTAAACATGCGAATGCGGCCTCGCCGTATGAAGCGGACTGCGGCTCAAGAGCAACAGTCCGTTAAAATTCCGGTGAAATTTTGCTTGTTGTAAAACTTCATTAGCCTCTTTTTATGTCCACTGCAGGACGAAGGCCTCTTCTCTCAGCGATCTCTAAGTACCCCTGACCTACGCTAGCTGATTCCAAGTTATGCACGGAAATGTCCTGATTTCATTAGCCCATCTAGTTTTGCGGCATCCTTGACAGCGGTTCCTTTCCCCTAGCACCCACTCTGCATTTCTAATGCACCACCGTATATTTGCCCTACGAATTACGCGGCCTGCCCAGCTCCAACTTTGCCTCTTAATTTCAGCATTATCTTTGTTCTCTGCATTATGATCTTGAACATATTCTTGCACTTTCTGGGTAAATGTCCTCAATCGTTGCAATATGTCCCCAGCGTTGCTGAACAGGCCATTGTTATCGGCAACCTGAAGGTTGTTCAGGTATTCACCGTTGATCATCACTCCTAACGCTTCTCAGTCTAATAGCTTGGAATATATTTTATTCTAAGCATGCAGTGAATATCATCGGAGAGATTGTGTCTCCCTGCCTGACCGCTTTCTCGATAAGTATTTTACCACTTTTCTTGGGGATAACTAAAACATGACAAGTTGGAACTATTACTGAGGAAGAGTAGGAACCCGAAGAGTTGCGGATACTTGCGCTGTGGCTGAACTTAAATATGGAAGTAACACATAAATTAAAGAATGTTGTAGTTGTAAGCCGAATGCTGCAAGCACCAGGGCCTTGATGTGACGTTCGTTCAGTCTCTCAGTACAATCCATACGATATACACTTCCACCGCTAATTGCACACAAATGTCGTAGCTTGGTCAAAATGCACTGAATCAAGTAATCTAACTTTGCGCCACCGGCAGAGTGCAAAAGACAGCGTAATTCTAGCGACGTAACTACTTATCTTGCTGATACGTCGCGTTTGAGTGACCGCGTTTAGCGTCTTGTACGCTTCAGATTGTTCACGTCCCGATACCAGGCGACAGTGGCCGTTTTTTTCTGCCTTTATGTTCACCTCGCTACTGCGCAGCAGGCGCGGAGCATCGTAGGACGGTCGCCGGCTGGAAGAAAATTCTTGGGCTGAATTCACAAACGCCTATGAAGGGTCTCTTAAGTGAGAAGATGAAACTATAGAAAGAACATCGCGCGAAGCTACTGAAAGATGTTAGTGTCATGTCGTCATTTTGCCCAGGACTGATGTAAGTCCGGGGTTTAGAATAAGCATCTCTGGTCAATCATAGGACGACGATGGCTGTCGTCTGCTGTCACTTTTTTTCTCTCGTCTGTAATTACCATGGGCTGTTGCCTGGCTTTGTGCATGCAAAACAAAAACGTAGTGGCGTCTTTATGAGCGTTATGCTGCGCTCGTTTTTACCAAGAACGAAGTGCCACCAGTGATACACGTCATTGTGGTTATAAATATAAATGTGTGTATGTGTGTGCGTGTGTTCGGATGCATGGACAATTATTCGCGGCGTTCGTAAGATGTATATTATTTCACAGCATCACAATGGTGGTATGTGTGTGATTTTATACGCCATTTCTTTTTAACAGCGAACGTGTTTAAGCCAGCCGTAATTTGTGGTTCGTATCAAGAAACTATCAAGAAATAAAATTTCTTGCCGAGGCAGGATTCGAAGCTGCGAATTTCCGGTCTCAAGGCGAGTGTCGCAACCACTAGGCCATACAGCCACGCTTGCATGAAGAGCATGCATTTATGGGAAACATATGATGCTTGCTTGCTTGCCTGCCTTCAAGAGTGCCTTCTACCCACTATGGGGGATTGGCCAAGAATATGATTGTGTTCGAGCGTCGTCGTCTTCGTCCACAGCTGGCGCCTTCGCACGCGCTCGTGCTCTTCGTGGTGAAGAGGTTTTGCGCGTTATGAGAGGGAGAGAGAGAGAGACGCATTCACGGAGCGGGTCTGCTGGAACGCGTTCTCGGCATTGCAACGCGGTGTCGGTATTGCAAGCTGCGCTATGCAACGCTCAGTGACGGCCGTAAGTCCGAGACGCGCAAAAATAAATGATCATCATCATGACTAATAAGATGAAAAGATCGCGCGCACTTCCGGAAAATGCTGGGCTACGATCGCCCAGCTTCGCTGTTTCAAGCGTTGCAAGGCCGAGTGCAAGGTTAAGCGTTTGTTTCGTATGTCATCGTACTCACGACCCACTTCAAATCATATCATGAATGTATGTCATATATATACGTTGGCTCACACCGTAGGCCACAGGATGAGGAAAAGCGTGGGCACAGACACTACGCCGCTTGAACGTAGTGCTGAATTGAAACAAAGAGCTATACAATAGAAGGCTCGTGCTAACAGCACGGAATACGACAGCGAAGTGTGCTGCAGCAACAACTTTAGATAATTAGAAACGTTTGGTTGGTTTTTCGTTGTTCCATTCCGCATGGAAAACTATAGCCTAAAAAGCGTTAGGAAAAATAATCATCTGCAGCCCTATGAGACAGAGAAAGCTCGAACTAGAAATAAAATGAAAAAAACTAAAAAAAAGCCGACAAAAGTGCTCAAAACACATCAGTGACAAACTTGACGGTTTTGATGGACACTGCACTTCTATTTGCTAAGAGCCAATGGAGTGTCACGACCAGTGTGAAAAGTCAAGCTATTGCGCGCATAAAGAAACAGCCTATCAGGCATTAGGCAGAAGTTCGCAGCAGAGCATTAATGTTACTGCCTTCCACAGCAGCGCACGCCCAAAATAATTATGCCCGTAAACAGCTCAGTGCGATTTGAGATGACAAATCACAGCGTGCCATAAATATATAAGCACCAGCCAAACTCTGTTAGCAATTGTGGCTTCTGGCCAATCGGCCGCAACAGCGCATTCCAGTGCTTACCCGCGCCAGCTCGAGCGGCGTAGATAAACACAATTATGTTAGTAAGACTGCTACCCCCTATCGTAAAATTTTTTTCTTAAGTCGGCAACTGCAACGGCTGTTTAGGTTTTGTGAATCTACTTACGCCAACAATTGCCGGAAGTACTGAAGTTCGAACCTGTGCTGCGATTACATACATGCTTTTAAAGTGTAAGCTGTTATGGGCTGATTGTAATATGCCGTAATATGTTTGTAATATGCCGCCGCCGGCGGCTCCCGCCGCGTAACCGCTATCGCCGCAAATGCGAAACAAGTACCCGATTCCCGCCGGGATCGAGCCCGCGCCTGCTGCGTGGGAGCCGGATAATCTACCACTGAGGCACGCAAGCGCTTGCTATCGGGCCGCTAATAATACCCTTAATTAAAACACGCAGGGGGAGACGACTCCAGCCTCCGCCAGTATGGTGGCGTCATCTAGGTAAGATACCTGCAAACGCAGCGTCTGCAGGCGCAGACGACGATATGCGATTGAGACGAGGCACGCAATCAGCGTGCTCCCGAGGTGCCGAGCCTCCGCCAGTGTGGTGGCGCCATCTAGTTAAGGTGCCTGCAAACGCGGCGCGCCCGACATGTAAGTTACAGTTGTAAGGCTTCATCTGGCTCAGCATACTGCTGTGCAGAGAGCATTACAAGCCTCAGCTAGCCGTCGACGCCGGGCAGACAGTTCAGATCATTCTTGTCAAAACGAGGCGAATAGACTGCTGCGAAGACCCTCTTGTGCGTGGTGCCCAAATTGGAGCTACTCTTGAGCCGCTCCACCAGCTTACGCTGTGACTGTGCTGCGCGTGCCGCGCAGGCCTGTGCCTTTTTTTTTCAACTACAGCGCTCGTCCTGGCAGCGGCGGGCATCGCAAGCTTGCTGATCTTACGAACAGTTTTTGCTTTGTGAGTACGCTGTTCTCGTAAGGTTTTTCTTATGCCAAAATTTGATCGTAAGTTCGCTTCGTGAATTCCACCCCTGAAAACGTTTGGACTAAGGTAACAGCGTTGACGTATTTCCTCTTTGCTCGAATCTATTACCAGACACCACCCGCCGTTGTTGCTCAGTGGCTATGGTGTTGGGCTGCTGAGCACGAGGTCGCGGGATCGAATGGCGGCCGCATTTCGATGGGGCGAAATGGGAAAACACCTGTGTACTTAGATTTAGGTGCATGTTAAGGAACCCCAGGTGGTCCAAATTCCCGGAGTCCCCACTACGGCGTGCCTCATAATCAGATCGTTGTTTTGGCACGTAAAACCCCATAATTAAATTAAAATTATTACCAGACACCGGACCGGCAGAATGACCTGCATACATAGGACAACGTCGTACTGTGTTTCCTGCAGACGCGGTTGGTGGGCCGTCTCTCCCAGTCCACTCCCTAACGGTTAGACCTTGCTATGGTGCACTCGACGAGAATAGGAAAGGCGTTAATGAATTCACAATGGATCGCTCGTGGCATACCGCACCGTCGGACACGGTCGAACATGACCTCTAGCAGGGCACGGACGGCGATGCGCCTAAACAACTACAAGCAAATCAGACGCACACGTAAGAAAGAACAGAGAAGAGAGAGAGAGGTAGGGAACCACAGAACAGAGTAGCCAAGCGGCGCGTATGGTGTCACATGGATCTTCGCAGTCACCTTCCTACCCCAGCCTGCAATGTGACCCAGCAAGGCAAGTCAAGAACAACGATCACGGACAGGCGCGGGAACGCAGCTAATGGCAGGGAGGAGGAACACACGTGTTTGGTTTCGCACCATAGAGCCTGGTCACGTTTCTCGTAAAAGGGCCGGCAGACGCACACACGCACGGGACCAAATAAAATGTCTGAGAAGAAAGGCAAGCGTTGTTTACTTTCGTCCTCACGGAGTTGCACCACGAAGTCCAATGCAGTCTAGTACCTGTTATAAATGCAACCACTCTGTAATGTTCGCGCTGGACTGATTTCATACTCGCCAGCACAATAGTTTCAAGTGGATAAGCACCTACACATTTAGGTGCCGTACTAAAAGCCTGGCACACACAGAGCACTCCTGTACCATCACGCAATAGATCAGCAGCAGTGCTGTTTAAACTGTGGACAAACGAATGCGTGTAGCGCAGTGGAGACGTAGTGTGCGGCAACGTCCGGCGACAGACGGTGGTGGGCACTCAAGTTCAAAAAACTTTTTTTTCTCGCTTAAAACATAAAAAAAACATCCGATTAAATTTTCTGAATGAAATGTTGCAGTGTTCCTCTACCAAATGGATCACGTTGCATACTTTTGTTTGGACCACCGCAACGTGCAATTTAGGGCTGAACACATTGCTCCACTTGGAAATTTATCAAATTCATTTTTTTTTCTCGCAAGCTTAAAATTTGACGAGTACGAAACTACTTTCAGTTGCTTGTTTGAATACTGGGAAACAACATCAAGGTGTTGTAAAATATAGGAAACTTGTAAACAATTTTATAAAATATCTCTACTATATTCATATTGAACTGCACTACCCCTTATATTGGGCACAAAACACAGTACAAATGCTCTTTGAAATATAGACGAGTTGCCACGAGAAAGACGATGAAGTCAGGCGCTGTTAGCGCGAGCGAGTGTCTTGAGCATCTGTCGACGGTATCGTAATAATATTTGTGCGAAAACGTACAGTCGTGAGCAAAAGTATACGGACCAGGGGTTGCGCGAAAAAGCCAATTTTCTCCTCTGCCTATGAACGTAACTTGAAATTGAGCACTGCAGTCTAAACTTGGCATTGCGAACTTTTCAGTGTACTCATTAATTCCAGTTTATGCTTGTTAATTACGAAGAAATTCCATTTTTCCGGCGACCCTGTGGTCGGTATACTTTTGCTCACGACTGTACATCGCTGCCAGCACTGTTTTAAGCAAAATCCGTAGTTGAAAAGGATTATTCACTGGTCATAAGAAGGTTTGGCACACTTTTAGGTTGAAGGGAACTTCATTCTGACCTTGCTTTACCCACCTTTTTTCGTTATTTTCACCGGACTCCCACGGACTGACTCGTGTTTTGTTTCGAATGCTCCATGAAGTTGAACTTCAATGTAAGGCAATTATTTATTAGTATAATTTCTCAAAGGAGCGCTTATAAAGGTTCTCGTTCATCTCTATTTACAGGAGACGGTCAACCTGCAGTGCGGCGCTGCGAAGGCAACTTCACAACGGGGGCCTACTGGGCGAACGTGCAAGGAACGTGCGAGCGTCTTGCGTCTGAGAAAACCTTACACCTTCGGAACCTCTCTCTGGCAAGTGGTCTCCACACTCCTTAGCTGGAATGCTTTGTTTTGTTTTTCACTAATCCAGCCATTCTGTGAAATATTTCAACGCGCAAGCACTCTTCTCTGGCAACCAATTTGGTAGCCACATACAGAAAATTGCTAGTTTATTCGGTTTGATTCAAGCGATTAGACTGCTTCACACGTACAGTTTCCAGCCAGTCTCAGCTACCCCATAATTAATCAATGACCATGCCCTCATGCATTTTATTTATTACATGTGGAGTTTTTTTCTGTATTATAACTTATTTCTGTTACATTGCGATAACTGTCATCACTAAAATGAGAGTTATGAAAGTGACACCTGTTATCATACAGCCACCACACAGTCTGACAGTAGGTATGGGAGCTGAAATTTTCTTGGGGTATTACGATCAAGGAACCTTTGTTGCCAGTTTTAAGGCATGAATTTGTTCCAAGCGTTCTGGAAAAACAAAATTGAAGGAGGATGATTTTTTTTAGATAAAACGGAACCTTTTACTAAGTGTTATCTCACCTATCCAGCTAGGCAGTTTGCTAAGCGAATGGTGGCGAAGCCAACTTTTCTATTCCCCTCCCGCGCACACAAATACCACACACGCGTGCGCGCACCTGTTCACACGCACCAATAAAATCACAATATGAAAACAAAGTTGGGAACAAGACTCCCATGGCGGAGCAGAAGTATTTAACGCATGCGCCATGTTTATTGATTAATACGGAAACTATGGGACGATATAACGTTCACTATGCTCACAAGGATCCGTAGTAATATGGAGAGACCCTGTAGCACCCTATATTTACGGCAACATTGAGCAAACTCTCGTTTACCAATGACACCAATATTTGATATTTGCCGACTTAAGGAAAGTTTTAATGAAGGACATTTTCTATAAACACGGGATCCCGTGTATTCTTTCCAAAACCAGGAGGTGGTGACAAACGCAACCATGGTTCTCAGTGCCGAACGCCTCCAAGAGCTCACTGCTGACAGCGAAAGCCTGGGCGCCCAGGACGTGCTGTACGTGGCCACGACTCTCGAGAACATTGTCTCCGCTGGCGCCATCGAAGTCGAAGTAGGTAACTCAGGTCCAGTCTGCCCTGCTGAGTGGACGTCTTTCTTTGTACTAAACGCGATAGCTTAGGTAGACTGCACTCGGGAGGGGTTTTAACGCACCGTCATTTTTGTGGCTAATGATGCGCCGCGTGCTGGAAAATTCAAGGGTGGGCCTGGCCCCTCTTCGCTTAGCTTTTGATACAAAAATGAGCTTAATTTCATAGTTTGGATTGGAAATAATTACTCTCATTGTTGTGATTGATAATGATCAAATGGACCGGTAAATTGATGGTTATGTCATGTGATGAGAATCACGGCCACTTCTCCCTGACCGTGTTAGCACCCGATGAGCCGAAGGTTCCTTATTAATAATGTTTAAGTATCAGTTTATTGCTATATTATGGCTTATGCAGCGTTCGCAAGCAACGTAGATCCCATATAAGTAATTATATCGCTACTGACTTGGTGACATGCGATTGCATGTGTCACCAGAACCTTTATTGTGACGGTGCAGAATGTCTTGCCACTGTCTTGTCATATGACTAGCGAGGTAGCCTTCAACGTGACGAAGACCTAGTGCGTGATCCACCTACAATACTTCTTTCGAGCCGCCGCGAACACGTATTAGTAGAACTGGACTCCGCCGGCCCAGAAGTACTCTTGCCCGCCAGCAGTCTGCGAGAGCCTATTATAAATGTTTTCAAAGATATATGTTTTTTGCATCAGTTTATTTTGCAAAGTTTTGTGCATCACTTGCGCAAGGTTCACGCAAATATTCTAGTCCCATACTTTATGCCTAAGGTTCGAGTAGACAATATTAAATGGCCGCCATACCTCTATTGTCACGGATTAGTATAATTTCTACTAAAATCGAGGTGCTTCTTGATATAGAGAATGTAGGCGCATTGAGTATTCTTGTCGTTTATATGTATTTTGATTGGTGAAAGTTTGGTCAAAAAGTCACAAGCCTGCGCGGCACACGCAGCACAGTCACAGCGTAAGCTGGTGGAGCGGCTCAAGTGTAGCTCCAATTTCAGCACCACACACAACAGGATCTTCGCGGCTAAGCCTCTTCGCCCCGTTTTGACGAGAACGATCTGAACTGTCCGCCCGGCGTCGACGGCGAGCTGGGGCTTGTAATGCTCTCTGCACAGCAGTCTGCTGAGCCCGATGATGCCTGGTTGTAACGGCGCACGTACCTCTACGATTCGCTACCTCAGCAGCGGTTCGTACCTTGCGAGGAGACGCCATAACGTGTACCGAAGAGGTATCCAGAATACGTGGCCCACATCTCACATCAGGATCGCGTTGATTGCGCGCCTCGTCTCAATCGCATCTCGTCGTCTGCGCCTGCGCACACTGCGTTTGCAGGCACCTTAACTAGATAGCGCCAGCATACTGGAGGAGGCTTGAGATCGCGTTGATTGCACGCCTCGTCTGAATCGCATCTCGTCGTCTGTGCCTGCGCACGCTGCGTTTGCAGGTGCCTTTACTAGATAGCGTCACCATACTGGCGGAGGCTCGTGTTGTCTGCGCCTGCGCACCTGACTAGGACGCGTTTACAGGGCATTTTTTCGCTGCATCATCGCAAGCGCTTGAGTGACTCAGTGGTAAAGTATCCGACTCCCGCGCAGCCGGCCGGGGTTCGATCCCGCCAGGGACCGGGTACTTTTTTTAGCATTTCCGGCGATAGCGTTTACATTACCCGGCGGCGGCGCACACCATCGCGAACCGAAACGGCTATTGGAATGAGCTCATAACAGCTTACGCTGTCAAAAGCCACCCTTTCGCCCGAAAGGGAACACATCGATTGCAATAACAAATTAGCAAACAGCTATACTAAGTAAGGATAGTAGTTTCATCGGCCGTATAAACTTGGAAATTTTCGCTTACTGAATAAATTAACAAGCATTGTGTCAACGCTCACAGGCCTGCATGAACACATCACACTTGATGACCGCGGACATCCGCTGTCAAAACGCTGGCGTAAGGAAGCACGGCAGCAGCAGCAGCAGCAGCAGCGAGCGAAGTGACCTCCGTGCTGTGTATCGCTTCAGCGCAAACTGAGCGACGAGAACACCGCACGCACAATGGTATAAGCCGCCTGCACACCGCTTTCAAGATTAGACGCGCGCGACCACGCGCGGCCGTGCAAAGTACACAGTTGGTGCTCGAGTAGAGCGCCCCCCCCCCCTGCCTTCCCGCGCTGCCTTCCCGCTTCCCTCCCTGTGCGCGCGAGATTGAACCGCGATGCTCGGTTTCCCATGCACGCGGTCGCGAAATAGGCCGTTGCTGTCGGAGAACAACGCCGCCGCCCTCTTCAGTCCCCCCCCCCCCCGGCCTTTCGCGCAACGGATGACTGGGCGTTTCCTTTCAGCTTCCTTCTATTGCGGGCGCCAGATTAATCGCTGATCACGGCGACGGCGAACATCACGGCGACGACGACGGCAGAAATGCGCTTGGAGTGTCCATATAATTGCTGTCGCAATTAACACGGGATGGTGTGGGGCCCGAGGATAATGCATATAAAATCAAATATTATCGTTTTGGAAGAACGCGTTACGAGTTTATGGCCATTTACAATGTTACTTTTTGTTGTGCTCTTACCTCCCTCTGCCGGACATGTTCTGGGGCATTCCGCGCGGGTGGCGACAAAGAAAGGTAGAAGAGGGTTGAAGGTTGTTGTGCTACTACATAATAAAATTTTCCACGTTAAATTTTATTACGTGTGGAAGCGTATATGTTTTACGTTGTTTTGGGATAAGAGGAGGGAGCACTGTTTTGTCCCACATAGTTAAAGTAGAGAGCTTTTTGTGTTATTGTTTTCATATCACCGTATGTTCCAATAGCTGAACCACCATGTTGGCGAAGTACCTGCAAACGAGTGTTTTAGGAGAGATATCTTAATGCTCGAAATTAAAAACCTGGTTTAGAAGGCACCTTTCGCTCCATTTTTTTTGCCGCTCAAAATTATACCTGTGTTTTTTTAGAGGTCTATTACTGTCCTGGGTGTTTATTTTTCAGACAGCAACGGACATTGCATCAACAATCGACCACGTATTGAAGGCAGACAGCCAGGCACTTCAGCAGTCTCGTTCTGGCAACTCCACAAACAGGTACGGGACGCCAGGAGCACGCCGTGAAGTCGGTTGATGAAATGGTTAAGTGGATCTTCACTGATCTGCTTTCATGCGAATCCTAATTGTCCATACAAAACGGCCGAAGCCTACCTCAAACTGTTCTTCACCACTTGAAGATGATCGGCGTTGCACGAGATTGCGCATACACCACATGTTTCTATTTGTTTATTTCAGCAGAGTGTTTAAAAAAATCGCCAATGTTAAAACTTGTTCTTCCGAATTGTCACGCCAATTTCCAGAAGAAGAAAGAAATGCAAGCGTCTTCAATCACAATGCTCATGTTTCCAAAGAAAAGAGAAGGTAATGAACTTTACATTCACTGTAGGGCATATGCTACGTTACAGGAACGAATCCGCATAATACTGAAAACGATTATACTGAAAAAAAATTGCGGGACTGCTTTTGGCTTTTGTTTCGAAATATACGTCACAAAAATCTGCTACAAATGCATTGGCCTAGCAGGTAATATAGCGATGTTAGCGAGCCCCTTTCTCCCGTGCTGACGGCGACTCTGAAAGCCGGCTCTTGTGAGTGTCGCTGATGAGAGGAGACTCAGGCTGTAAAAAAAAATTATGGGGTTTTACGAGCCAAAACCACGATCTGATTATGAGGCACGACGTAGTGGGGGACTCCGGAAATTTGGACCACCTGGGGTTCTTTAACGTGCACTAAATCTAAGTACACGGGTGTTTTCGCATTTCGCCGCCATCGAAATGCGGCCGCCGTGGCCGAGACTCAGACTGTAGTAAATGCGGTTCGTTTATTGTAGGATGCGCACTCGGCGCATTCCGAAATCCACCTCCCCAGTCCCTCCTCTCAGGTCTGCTTAAAAACCCCGCTGCAAGGGATTCCTCTCCCGTACATCCACGGCTGTCTCCAGCAAGGGTTACCACCATCCCACTGTCAAGGCATGGCACAGAAACGCCTGCAGCCGTCGCGATGTAGGACCACCGTAGTCGTCGGGCCATGTCGCTCACCCGAGTCGCAGTCCGTGGCGTGCAGTCGAAGTCCTAAATCGGGGTCCCGCCGCATGTTGAGTAAACGATTGCTTCCGCCGTTGCACGTGTCCTCCGCAGTTGTTGACACCCTCCGAGGTACGAGGCGCTGACGGAGACGTGCCGGCCAACACTGCTACGTGAGTTCGAGGGCGCGCTTCCAGGTACACCACGCCGAAGCAAGCTGCGACCAGTGACGACCACAACATTCCGTCCGCAGCTCGGTTTCTTTTATGGGAGTCACCAACATCGACGTCTGTTTCGCGGTATTCACGTATTGTCACACGCATCGCGCCGCTCTGCACAACAGGATGCTATCCCTTAGATTTTTGCTAACCAGAAATGACTTCACTACTCGTACGCTTCAATATCGTAAATTGAACATGCTTCCTAAAGTAAATAAACAGAAATGTTGATTAGTGAAAGTTCCTTATTAATTTTACTGAACATTGCGCCTTGAGTGTAATGTCCGCCTATTGAGGTATTCTACCAGATATGTCGAATCGTACTAATGCTGAAGGCGAACTTTTCTCAATCTCTTGCAACTAAAAACAGATAACTATATAATAAAAACGATGTATCATTGCGCTCTCTCTATTATAAGAATTGAGTCATCCTGAGAAACGGGTAAATAAACTAAAAGCATGTCCTCAGGTATACCACAGTGTTTTACTGAGTTAAAAAGCAAAACCCTTTATTGAGAGGAACCTTTAGATAACACGCACGCACGCACACACACACACACACACACTCACACATACATGCACATACACGCACACACAAGCACGCACGCACACGCACATACCATATCTCTCAGATATAGCACACACACAGACTAAAAGAACACCCACACATAGATAAAGACATGCCTAAAATTTCAAGGAGCTATGAATGAGGCATGCGCGTCATGCTATTCATGATACAGAATAATTTCAATAGCTCCCATTACATTATATCACGTTTTCATACAGCCGCAGACGTTCAAAATGTTTATCGTCTAATTTTCATTATTGCACGAACTTGGGGCTTAAATCAGATGTATGCTCTGAGCAGTAACTAAACTTTTTTGTTTATTTTAAGGCAACGAATGTTAAAACTTCTTCCGCATTTGTTCAAGGAGACTATATATGCGTTGTACATGTGCTTGAATGTATATGTAGCTCACGTGGGCAACTTTTTCAGTTTGATACTTGAGTGAAACGTAAAATTAGGGCAAAGAAGCCGCACTGCGTAGATGAAAAAGAATCATTCATATCTCTCAGATATGAGACTCCGTGAAACCAGGAGGTATCAAGCTGTGGGAAGGAATACGAGAACGAAGCAATGTTGTTTCATTACTTACCCCTCATTTTCTCGTTGCTTTTTGAAACTTGCATTTTCTTTATCCTAAAAGATTTGCTGATAGAAATAGCAAGAAATTCTTACAGTGAAAGAAAGGAGAAGTCAGCGGAGTTATTAAGATGGTAATATCTGGTTTATACAACATTGCCCTGGTAAGTGAAAAAGAGAAAAATAAAGTTGGAAGCAGAGAGAATAAAACACCACAACTAAACCCAATGACATCAGGTCTTTGTTTTATGAGAATGTTTCTTTTCTCAGTATTGAATAAGTGCACGAGATACCCTTTATTTGATAATTTTTTAGAGCTTGTCGGTTTATGCTTGAACCATATATTTAGTGCGTGATGCGTAATCCAGTTTTTATTATATCAGCTCCTCAAGATAAAGGTACACGAAAAATAGGCTTCAAAATCATTCAATAACAATGGATGGCTAGCAATGAAAGTAATTTAGTTTACTCAGCACTCATTTTGTGCTACGTAATGCGAACAATTCTAGCTCATAAGACGCAAGTGTACTATTACCATAACCTTGCTTCCTCACTCAATAACAGTAGACAACGTTCTCATCGGGCGCTTCTCGTTCATCGCTGGCTTAACGCAGAATCCTCACAGCCGTAGAGGACGCCTCTGCAGCGCTCTCCAAGGTCACTTTTATCATCAGCGGCTCTGTGGCGCTGGGTAAGGTGGGTAGCGCAGAAGCTGCTCGAGGCATCGCCATTCACCTGCGAGACAATTCGACGTACAACTTCAGCGACCCGGAAAACCTGACCAGTGGCACAGACGCGGCTTTCATGCTCTCCGAAGACAATGCTTCCATGCCGCGCCTTGCCATTGGCTTGATGCAAAGCAGCGCACTGTTCCAGGAGATGCATCGAAGTGACAACGAATCTGAGGTCGAAATAAACGACGGGAATGCGGGCTCAGCATACGAAGTGTGCACCTCCGTACTCCTGGTGAAACACGACTTGGATGACGGCGCGGCAAATTCGACCAGCAAGGATGCCAGATTCAGCTTCTACTTTCGGCAGACATGTGTAAGTGTTCTTTTAGTGCTTCCCATTCCACATTATAAAAGTAGCCTATACTCTCTGGCGTAGATTGGGCACCACTAGGCGTGTATTCATGATTATAGATATGCTCAGTGGATACACATACGTTCGAAATAGATAAATATCAAGGGGGACGATATACTTACAGACAATCATAGAAGTAATATTATAAAACGACTCATGTTTTGGTGTTGCTATAGTTCGAAAACAAAGCGACAATTTTCAAGCTTACGAAAAGAAAGTAAGAAGAAACGTCTCTCGCAAAGCTCATATCCTAATAACAATGTCTTCTGCATGTTGTCAATGTCAGAATATGTCTTTTCAAAATAGCAAGAGGTCCGTCCAACGATGAAAACTCCAAAACGATCAGCTTCTATGCGGGAGAAACACTTCAAATCACTCCCGAGATATTTGTGTGCCAAGTGCGTCTTGAAATACTAATGACAGTTTGTCTTTAGAAGTGAAAAATCCCTGTTGTTTTCCACTGGTACCCTTTTTCAAGTTCATGAGACCGTCACACCAAGAACTTGGAATCAGGCGTGAAATCTTGCCATTTGCAGTCGGCCAACATTTCGAAACATTTAGTTCGCTCTTATTGTAGAGGCCATGTTTTAATATTCAGCCGTTTTTATTTACACAGCATGCACTTGCATTTTTCCGCGCAGATTGAATCCGAAGCTTATTGTTAAATCATTTGTGCGCCCGTAGTTCAATAAAAAACTTCAGACAAACTGTATCATTCTGTCGTCCACGGATGCGCGCATCCATGATATTCTACTATACTAAAGGAGTATGTGTTAAACTAGAAAGCTGTTTCCAAAAACTGCTGATTTCTTTACTTAGCGACCAATAAAAGCCCTTTCCTAGCGTCTAACTCTTCTCCGGTTATCCTTTCGAAATAGACAACACTAGGGAATCATCTGGCATGAATGTAATGGCACTGTTGTCTTGATGGCATTGTTTAAGTCAGTAGGGGGTTACTAGCTATTCGCCATGGAAATGTTAGGCGTGTTTTTCTCTGCTGTGTGCTGATGAGCAAATTGCAATCTGTGTGGTGTTTCTCACGCTCTTGGATCGTCACGAGAACAAAAGCTAGAATTCAAAAGCGCTCACAGTATTTAAACATTGTTTTTATTTGCTTACCCTATTGCTTACCCTATTGTTTTTTAGAACCTTCCGAAACGAGGTGCCAATAAGTGGCTTCTTAGATGTGCAGACAAATTGTTATCGCTTAACTAGGGAAGTTCACTGCTGAGAAAAAAAGAGGCGTCTGTGCGCGCCTGGCGGCAAGCACATCGGATGGCGCGCCCCGCGCGAGCTTTAGGCGTCGCGCTCGTAATTTCGAGCTCATCAGGCACACCCCTCCCACAAACCGGTTGCCAACCCCATCGACGGCGCCACGGGCCACAGCAAGAGTTGGACCCGGGCCCAGGAGCCGCAGCAGCCTCGCATTCGTATAAGTTATCGCTACCCATAAACGTGCGCTTGTGTAGTTCAAATCCAGCACTAATGCAGCTCCACTAACGTGAAACCTGGAGAAATGGGAAGCAGTGATGCGCCGGTGCTGGAGTAGCATTGGAGGGAGGAGCAATCGAGCGCTTGTGTGATGGTAGCGCCCTCTCTTGCGCTGCGCTGGTACCAGTCTGGTGTTTTGAAACAAATCCGAACGAGTTTCTGCTAATTAATACGCTTAATGCTTGAATATCCCAGTCCTTTAAATTACTCTGAATCATGTTAGCTTATCTTGAACCGGTTTTGATCAATTATGTACTTGTTTTGACACTGTTTTGAGCACTTGTTTTGGAGCGTGATCACGATGGTCGCCGACGCCGACATTCCGGACCCCTAAAGTGCTTTAGTGCTTTAGTGCTTCACAGTTGAAAGAAATTGTTTCTGTGTACTGTCGAATGGCGTCATCAAATTGCTGATATCTCGGTTCTAAGGAAAGGAATGCAAGCGAGAAACTTTTTGATTGAGGATAACCGCTTTTCTAAAGGTAAAAAGTTCTTTTTCGTATAGGCCCGCCACGCTATCACCACTGCATAAGTTTAAAACAAAAACTTCTGAATGTTAATGTCTGCAACAAGTTACCTACTTACCTTACTGCCAATCTTACAGTTCGGGACTAGGAAACAGGCCGATCGTATTTGTCGCAGCGCTTTCATTGAGACATGGCGGTACCTACCGCAAGAAAATAGAACTGAGCAGCTATACCCGCGTTAAAACTAACGATCATCCCCACAGAACTCGAGCGTTGCAGTCACTGCGCCATGGTTATTTGTGAGAGCAAACGGATACTACTTTCAGTGCTAAACCGTCCTGCTACATCGAAAAACGTGCCAAATTAACATAATTAATAGTGTAAAACTATGTACATACTGCTTGAACCCAAGAGAGATTCATCGGATGTAATGCTCGACTGTAGTGAATATATGTGACGCGAGCAGGAGGTTGCGGACGTAGATCAACATGGTCGTCCGAACACTGCCTTTATTCGTCATCTTCCTCTGCTTCCATGCACGGACCATCTGTGCACCGTCACACGTTCCCCCTCCCCCCAAGAGTGCGCGAGCAACAAACATCTGCGGAAGCAAGAGGACGCTGATAAACGAAGACAAAAAATGCGCAGTAAGTCCAATGTCTGAAGATGACTCTGTAAGCCTTGGCAACTTCACAGAAAAGTTTATCTGTCCGGTGACGTCTAGCATAGCTCTGGTGGACGAGCCTGACTATTGCGCTCCGGACGATATGCGCATGCCCAAATGAGGAACGGTTTGGACACATGGCAGCCGTGGGAACTCAGTTGTCGCTGCCACGGTGTCTCCTGATCGAACGTGCGGTGGACTGGGTGGTTGCGGTGATATCTCTGTTGGTCCGGTATCCCAGGAAAGCGCCCGTGTCCTTTTCGTCGTTGTGCACAGCGTTGTCGCAGGAATCTTCGGGGAGGGAGCAGTCCTGATAGGTTGCGCTGAAGGTGTACTCGGCGACGTTTCTTTCTTGCAAAACGTCTTAATCGTTGAGTTTGCTTTGGGTTTAGTTGCCTTGCGCACTGACATTTTCCTTGTTGCAACTTTGCTTTCGGTGCCGGTCTCCGTCGCTGTCTGTGTCGAAGTCGTCGTCGAGACAGTCGAGGTTGATATTGGTGTGACTGATTTCGATCTTTCAGAGGTGGCTGCGACAGCTGATGATGTAGCACTGATTCAGGAATAAGCCTGATATATCTTTGGCAAATTAGTGTCGCCAGCGGCAGGAAACTGACAGACTGCTTGCGTTCGTGTAGCTTAACTGGTGGCGAGGTCAATCTGTGAGGTTCTTGAGAAGCCACTTCTAAGGCTGCCATCCATGTGCCGTCGTGCTGAGCGGGGCATTCTGTTAGGTGGTAATGTATAATATCAGGTGCCCTCGATGCCTCTGCAATGTCAGCACTTTGCTGGGGTTCAGTGTGCGCGGAAGGGATTGAAATATGCAAAGTAGCTTGAATTCGGTGTGCAAGCTGCTCATCCGCTGCTGATGAAGGTAAAATGTCGCGAAGTGAACATACGATGTTGGTGGTTTGATTGTGCTGTCCTGGTGGAAAATAAGATGGCTTAGTTTGACTCGTTCTGTTGATTGCGTCCATGCAGCCTGAAATTCCAGGCGGGCGATTATTGGACGACGCCGCAGTGGAGGTGGCTGCACTACGTACTTCCAGTGATTGGTCTGGCTCTGGGAAATTCGATGTGCCATGCGCGAACGAACCACTTCTGTGAAGCACGGGCTGTGGAATGAGCATCATAGAGGACTGGCGGGACTGGAAACCAGACGCCGGGTCGCACGTATAAGACGTAGTGAACGCATCTGATGGATTCACGATGGCAGGAGTACGATAGCATGATGAAGACGCACATATTCGCGACTCCTGCACGGCACTGAAACCTGGTGGAAGGTTTGGTCTTGAAGCCAAGCGACTTGGATATCGCTCAGCGAACGGAGGCTTTACTATGTCCATTGTGAGTGGTGAAATCATGATAGGCTTGCGATTTTCTGTCGTCTTTTCGGGAGTATCACTACATGAGGAACTTGTCGATGATCGAGTCATGTGTGGCTTTGGTTGGCACTGATGATGATAGCTACGTGGAGACTGCTGATGACTACGGCGACCCAGTTGCGATTTCTCCAACTGTTAAATAATGAGGTAGTCTGCAGCGTATACTTTAAATCGACTGATCATCTCTTCTTTGATTTCTTTCTATGATTCTTTATATTCAAATATGTGGGTCAGGTAGAAGCGAAATGCCTCACCGGTCAGGTATTCATCGAAGCTGGCGACCATCTCCCATTCCAACCATGATGCAGTGGTTGCGTAGAGCTCGAAGAAGCGGAACCAGTCTTCAACGGGCCCATCGTCCGCTGATCCAGTGTACTTGGGGACGTCCAAGTCTTCCGATGGTGTGGTCATGATGCTGGTCGGTGTCGGTGGTAGATCTCTGCGCTTCGGGTTCACGGCGTGGTGTTTAATACTTGCATGATGATGTGAGCGCGATGCGGTGGCTGCAAGGTCTTTATCTTGTCGACTAGTGTGACGCGAGCAGGAGGTTGCGGACGTAGAACAACATAGTCGTCCGAACACTGCCTTTAATCTTCATCTTCCTCAACTTCCATGCACGGACCATCTGTGCACCGTCACATATATACGTGGGATATCATGCACGTTTGAAACATTAATCGGTCTCGGTGTATCGGGTGCTGGGCTACCTAAAGCGCACTGAGTTCCTGGGCACTGCTTGCACAAACACATTTTGCTCTGACGGGACACTCTGGCTGGCTCAATCACAACCGAATGTTAGCGATAATTGAGTTCAATGAGTAAAAGCGTCACTGGCGTCTCCGCCTTAATATAGTTTTTTTAGAACACCATTTCACACATTCTTTTTAGATGCGAAGCATCTTATGGTCGGGGCTATGTCCCTCCCTCCCTCCACCGTGCGGCGTCCACACCCCTACTGCTCATGCGCATCCTCCTCCCCCTCCTCTCCTCTCCTTGTCTCATCTCCTCTCCTCTCCGACACTCCTCTCTTCTCCGGATTGCGCAACGAATGGCATCACCTGCGGCTCCGCGCGCGATAATGCGGAGCAGCTTAGGTTAGAGGCGCGACGGTAGGCGCCCCAGAGGCACCGGCAACAGCCACCGACGTTGCTAGTGCTACTCTGCGCGTTGCTAGTGCTGCTGCATGTCCAAGTTTATACAGCTGATAAAACTACCTTGAGTCGACCCCATGGCTGCTTTGCATACTACTCAGGGTTCCCCTACGGGAAGATGGTGTAATTTTTTATAAGATATGTTTTATTTTGCACGATTACCCCCAGAGAGTGAAGTTTTGTGTAAACATAACTCGTGGATTTCTCTTCTTCAGGACATCGTTCCCGATGAAATTGAATGCGTATTCTGGGATGTGAATGAAAATGAGCGACTTGGTTCGTGGTCTGCAGACGGATGCGAGTACCTCGGAAATGCGCACGGATACCACCAGTGCAATTGCACACACTTGACTAGCTTCGCCGTGATATTTGTGAGTAGCAACCACAATGTTGTGGTCCTGCTTTCTCAGTACTATTAGTATGTAGCTTATATCTTCACAATAACCACTGAACGTTTTTGTAAAAATGCTGAGATCAGGGCCATGAATTCAAAGCGCAAGTAATACGATATTATTTCCACAGAGATTTCTGACGCTTCCAACAATTCACTGTCTCTCCGATCTACGCCTTCAAATAAACACTTATGTCCCAAAATCATCGTCTAACACAATAGTGTAATTGTTTTAATATCTGGATAACAAAACGTTGATATCACAAAAGGAAGTAGCGATTATATTTAAGCGCCCTATCAAAAATAATTTTACACGATTAGCGCCTAGTAGGTGCTGCGAAAATTGTTTTGAAGTAGAAGCGATGTTTTCAATAATATACGATCTATTTAGCGGCGGAGCTCTCTTGAGCTTTTGAAATATCAACCGGCTTCTCAAAAACGTGCTTCATTATTTTGTCCCGGCCTAAGTCTGCCAAGAACGTATTGCCCTATTACAGCTGTAGTTATCCTTTATCAGGCAGCCTGCTGATATTTGCTGTTTTTTGCAGAAATACGACAAAAGCAAGAATGGAAGAAATGTGCACGATGCTATTCTCAGCTACTTGACCTTAATCGGAGTACCCGTGTCAGGCTTAGGACTGTTCCTGGTAGTGCTCACATACATTTTGTTCAAGTAAGTAGCAAGTTCTGAAACTCGTTGGGTAGTGTGCCTAAAAGAACCTAAACTACCTAAAGTATATATACTGGTTTAACGTTGTGAGTACCGGAGGCTATGATGTGCCACCTGCATTTATTCTTTTCCGTGGCTATAAGTCCTTCTCATGATGAACTGCAGTTATAAACGTAGCACATCTTTGGTAATATGCCTGTAAAAACGCATTTCTTCAGTTACTCCTGAACGATTTGTGTTTGTAGAGGAGATGGACACAATTCTTTATTTTTATTCCACTATCTACCAACATCTGAAGTGCCTTTGCGACATTACACTAGTCCATTACAAGAGTTTAAACGTAATATATTAAATGTACAGAGCGGTGTTATGTAAGGAAATGAAATTGAGCCGATGAAAGTATGTGCGTCAAGAATTTTGTGCGCCAATCTGTAGAGACACACTCAATTGAATGTATCGATGTCAGATGAACTGGCATTGTACACTTGCTGCAGCCGTGTGATGCAGCAAAATAGACGAAACCTGCTGGTTTTCAGTGACGGAACCCGAAACTGCAACGATGCTAGTAACTCAGAACAGTCAATCAGCCCGTGCACAACATCTGAGAAGTTTGTCAAGCGTAAGCCTTCTGTCATGCAAAGAGGGCATGCGTAAGTCATGTCTTGAGAACTCTTAGTATCAGTGCCGGCGAACTACTCTATGAAACTATGTACAATGCTTGCAACTACATATCAAAACTTATAACCACGCAATGCAGGATGCGAGGCGTTGAATTAATGGAGCTAGTGCCTTCTTTGTATACAGGGTGTTAAATATAAATATTAAACACCCTGTATACAGGGTGTTAAAAATATGCAAATGCCATGTAGCTGTACACAACCAAAGTAATGTTGATTGCCGTCGCTTGGAGATACTCAGATTATTTTTTAATTCTGCCTAATTATAGAATTAGTCTAAATAATTTACATATTTTTTTAGTTTCAACTTTTAAAATCTTATAATTAGATGATGAGTGTGGATGAGAAAATTGTAGAGCAGTATGAAAAACTTTCGATACAGCTTTCTGTTGCTCAATACGCGATACATAAAAGCGTTTTTCCGAGCGTGCAAGACACCCGCGAATACAGGCAAATTGCCTCGAGCGGTAAGTAGCGCGGCAATTTTGCGTGTATTGGCAGGCTACGCTAATGTGCTACGCTAAGCAGCGGTTCGAGCTCTTGCAGTACGAATGCCATATTATATAGTCTTACATTCTGCGGACACCTAAAGGTATAGTTGCGCACGGCTGGCTTGGCGGAAACCGAGCGTGACCTATGGTGAAATGTCCTAAAGCAACCCTAGACGTTCTGTTAGGCGTGACCGAAAAATTACACTTATAAAATACGAGAAGTGTCTGTTCACGGCGTGAAAAGACGCAAAAACGATACAAAATTACCGCGCATAGCTTCTCGCGTTGTTGTAAAATTGGGACAGCGTCGGTTTCGACATCGGTATTTGGTTATCGATAAAAACAACGATGATATTGAATTCTATGTGAACCGAAGACGCAGTCTAATAAATTTTGATAAGATTTCTGGCGCAAAAGTGGACCGAACATGCGAGTATTTCTTGAAATCCCTGACGCCATACTAACGTACCGGTGCCGCTCTTCGAGCGCGAACTTCTGCAAACAAGATATTTCTTGTTCCTTTTCTCCGCTAATAACCAACATTCCTCATCCAAAAAATGCCAACGGTCCATTAAAAATAATTCATTAGACTAAGTGTTGCATTAAGTGTTCCTTTAAGAGGTTCTCTGACGGCTGGACAGAGCACCAGAACTTCATGAGCAATACTCATTGCTCGTGAACCTCTGGTCGTCCATAGCTTGAAAAATTGAATGTCCAGCAAATGATCTATTCACATCAATAAACCAGATTCACAGAATCAATCTACAAGTGTTGCCCGCATTTTTCAATATTTTTTGTAAATGCTAGAGAATAAATGACTTTGAGTCCGCCGAAATCATGCTGCGTTTTTAACGAGAATAGGATATGAAGTCAAAACCATTGAAAAATTTCGAATGACACAGGTAATTACGGTAATGGTCTTTTTTTCGAGTCCAAGGACTGAAAAAGATCCTAGTGTCGTGCACGCTTTTCTTGAGGAGCCGCAAAGGTAGCTAAGTGGGATTATTGTGCCCTAAGTTAGCTAACAGAACGAGTAGCCTCTGAAATACTGGAAGCGAGAAAGGGTCCAGTGCGAGGACCCATGATCGTTTTGGGAACGCGTTGTTTTTCAGAGTGCTAATGAATTTAAGGCTACAGGAGGATACAGGTTCGGTATATGGGCTAGTGAAAAATGAGAGAACCATGTTTTCCGCTGTTACCTATATACAGAAATTGTTCAGAACCACGTGCTTTATTATTTGGCTGTTATTTCACCATCCGGGAAGCAATGCAATCATCGGGATAGACTACCATCGAAAGGCTTTAGAATGGCTTAGTTTGCCGCATGTAGCGCAGGCCACCAGAGCAGCGTCCTGCGTACTACTTCCCTTGCTCAAGGTAACCTTGATAACGTTTTAATTCTTTGGGGAAGTATGCTGCGTCCAGTTATTTCTAGCTTTATTGCAATTTCAACTCCCCTAGCTCCCCTTTGTCACCCTCCCTAGCTCATCTTCAATCTGCTATCTCGGTCTCTAGGCTCGGGCAGCTTTTCTTCGCTCGTGGCGGAATTATCTGTGTGCAGATACTTGTTCACCTCGGTCTTGCTCCGTTCAGGAAGTGGCGCAAAGGTGCGGGTCACCAGATCCTGTTCAACCTATGCCTGGCGCTTGTCGGAGCCCTGGCCTCGTTCGTGGCGATGGCCATGGTTCCCAAGCACAGTGCCAGCCTGGAATCCTGCACATGCCTGGGGGCCGCACTCCACTACTTCCTGCTCGTGTCCTTCGCCTGGACCTTCGTCGAGTCCCTGCTGCAGTACCTGCGATTCGTCCGCGTTCTGGGGACGTACGTGCCCAATCTCGTGCTCAAGGCAGCCTTCGGAGCCTGGGGTCAGTGCTCGAAAATCGTCAGTAGATTAGAGTGCCTGTGCGCTTCTCCTCAACATGCACTCTTATAGGGAGTAATTCAACTTCCTACCTTGTACCTGGAACGAACAGTTTGCCGCTCTTGGGCACCACGACATCCATAGAACAGTGAGCTATAGTGTGTATACAGAGTACTGAAAACATTACTGAGTGCGAAATGAAAACTAAGACAGAGGTAGAAACCTTTATAGGAGACCACTTGTAGCCCTGTCGTCTTGGTGGTCATTTTGCGCTCAATAATGTTTAAACTATCCCAGCAAGGAGCATGGCACATTTGCTCGTCTGGATAGCACAGCGCTCGTTTAATTTTTCAGCGAACGACTCGCGCATGTTGACTGCAACAGGCGCAGCGACAAAACTACTGCACTCGGATTTCGTAGTTGGTATACCTGTGTCGCCGTGTATCACTAGGTACCGTGTATGTGGTGGCTGTGTCCTTTCACAATAATGATGCTAATGCGGCGGTTTTGGTTATGCTGGACGTCGTGCTTGTCGCTTCTGGATTTTTTACCTTAACGCACCCTGTACTCTTTTAAAACACGCAAAAGAGCTCTGCAATCCCGACATGCGCACGCGTAGGGACATTACTTTTCGTACTTGACAGTTTTCTTCGAAGCTCGGAAGAGCATTTAGTAGAAGATAGCCCCATCTCAACGGCTGTAGGTCGTGTTTCTGTGTGCATTCTTGAACTTTTCGTTTTCTTTGTGCTGCATAATAGAGTAAATACATAAGGTCGAGCCTACTGAAAATAAACCAGCATATAATAAACTCTCGCTTTGTAAGAACAGTTTGATGTCAGCCAACAGGCCTCGCAGGAAGGCTACAAAAGACATTCCTCATATACCGACGAAGTAGCCGCGGCAGCTGGGTTACGATGAAAGGAAAGTAGAGACGTCTAGACGTTTATCGCTTTGCAGCGCCTAAGCCAATATACGTATTTAACCGTAGCAAGTGCGCACACGCCCGATGTCGTCTCCAAGGAATCGTATATTCATAAGGGAGCACAGGAAGCATGCACTTTTGCAGCAATTTTCGGGAAATTTCCAAATTTGAAATGTTACTTTTCATGGCACACATTAACTACCTCCGTGCGAAGATCGTTTAAGTTCTCACTTTTGCTCACTCTCTTTAATTTAGCTGACTCATAAGCAGCGTCGGGTCATTTCCTCGTTCTTCTGTTTCATGCTTCGATACGGCGTCGGCTCACCTCTACTATCGGCATGACGTCACCTTAAAAGTTCGCACAATGTAATTCATTATATCATATTTAACGTCGACTCTATTGTAGCCAGAGGATCAACACGGCATTGAAGGAATAAAATTCTACTATGAAGTCCGCGCGGCAAATTTAGCGCGCTGCATATTCGCCACGTTATACCGGTAGCCTATTGAAAGCTTGAGGAACAGGTCAATTTTTTTAACAGCAGAGCTGTTTGAGCTCTTGGTTGCGCCGCGTAGTGCGAACGAAAACTTCTGCTGGCGATGAGGTCCCCGCGCGTTGTCTAGTAACCACCTCGCGGAGCGACGTGTGCTTGGCCTCCTCTCCGTGCCGTGCACAAGTTGCCTTGACATGGGACGCTAAGAGGGAAGGAGGGCATGCATGCGGCGTGTGCTATGCTCGGGAAAGAGAAAGAGAAAATGAGAGGGAGAAAGAAAGAGAGAAAAAATGTCACAGTTTCGCCCTAAGGGCGAAGCAATGAATGCGATAGCAACACAGCAATGTCATACGAAGTAAGGTGAGCGGCTTTGGTAGCAACAACACGCAGAACTGTTGTCGACGCCATCGGCGTTTTGCCCGCGTTAGCTCAAAATGCGTGCGGCGTTGGTGACTGTTGCCGGAGCCTCTGATATAAATAGGCACTTGGTGCCGCAGCTAAACGTCGCCTCCCTTCCCTCCCCCTCCCCCACGGCCTCTCGCGCGTCTGAAGAAGGCGTGTTTGCTCTACATATATGGTGATTGTAAAGGAGAAAAGAGACGCCTACTTCTGCAGCCCTTAAGCGAGCACGGCGCAGAACGCGCGTTTGTTCTCCGCCGTGCGTTCACTCCCCGTGAAAGACGCGCCCCTCGCGCCCTTTCACTCGCACATACAGCGTTCGGCGCGCGGCGACGATTTCATCTCCAAATGACGTCATACGGAACCTCACAGCGACGGCGACGGCGACGCCGACGGCAGAAATCTGCTTTTGAGTGTCCATATAATTGCTATCGCAATAAAAGGAATTGTAGCAGCACCAACGAGGCAACGCGCAGAGCTGCTGCCGACGCCATCCGCCTTTCCCCGTTTCCCCGCGATCGCGCCAAACGCGCGCAGTGTCCGTGACTGCAACAGGCGGTTCTCGCGTCGGCTCGGCAAGTTTCGACCAGCCATGTCCCTGAAAGTGTGGAGGCGCAGCTTGGCCGTGAGGTCACCGGGGAGATAAAACTCGGCGCCGCCGCGACGGCGGCAGAACTCTCTGTTGCGCGTACATGTAGCCTTGACATGGGACGACCAAAGAAGATGCCAACACCCAAAGAAGAAGCCGCTCATCTTGAAGCGCGTCGCGCGGCCAAGCGAGAATCTGCGCGTCGGTGGCGAGCCGATTCAGAATACCGTGCCAGTAGCACTTAGCATTTCCTAGCAAAACTTAGCCAAGCCTAGTAAAACCTGGAAGAAGAGAGGTCGATCAGAAGCTCCGCTGTTAACTCCAGCCTTGCACCACCAATGCGAGCTGCCTACATTTTTTTTTGCAGAACATTGCCACGAATGCAAGGAAGAAATTGTAAGCCAAGGCGGTGCACGTATTTAATCAAACTTATGAAACTGCCATAAATCTTTTTATACGGTAGAATAGTGTGCTGATGATTGCATAAACAATATCATGCAGTTAAAACCGAACTGGTAATTGTACTTGATGCTCGTTCCAGTCCCGTACAATAGAAAAAAAAAGGTGTAAAGATCACTAAGAGTTATCAATATCGACTTTATACGTAAGGTTATGCGCATACGTTAAAGCAGACGTAGTTTGCTATTTATCACAAGAAATGTCAACCACTATAACATCATTTATGCCGGCTCTGAATGCCAATTTCTGGGAGTAACAATGGACTTGCACTTAAAATACTTAAACCACATTACAAGCGTAAGTTAAATACCTGGCATCAGCATATTACTCAAGGAACGATCCTCTTTCAATACACCAACCTTGCGTGCGTGCACTTTACTATGTATTCATGCACAGTGCTATTATTACTGTATAAAAACACGAATAACAAGATTTAACTCCACTATAGCGTTTACGAAACCAAGCTACGAGAATCTTAGACTTTAGCCCATACCGTAGTAATGCTCCTTCATGAACAGAGACTAGTGTCGGTTATCAACCTCGTTAAATAAATCCTTTCGATCACATTTTCAGGGCACTTAACGACCTTTTTCCTGTCAACATTTTCTGCAGGTAATCTCTCGTTAATACAAATCGTACTAGATGTGCTGCTCATAATTTCATTTTACCGCTGACGTGAACTAATCATGAAAAACACGCTGCATATTTTCAGCTTGATCATGTTTTCACGTCTTTACATACTTTTAAACAATTACTGTTTTTTTAGGTTCGAGAGCTAATTTTTTGTGTATGGAGCATTATATTCCACTTGCTATTGCAATATTTATGCTTTTGAGGGTGGCTGTTATTTGATGTATTTTTATGAGTTTCTAATCACTGGCATATCTCTTATTAGTTTGTAGTGTTTTGTTGTTATTTGCTATTGTAGTAATACACACTTACAATGCTAGTCTGTACTCAAAGCGTGGATATTTTTCTTTGCTGCTTTTGGAATGTACTACCTTCACCAATCATTTACGGAGAAGAGGTCCCCACACAGCTTTACGCAATGGGACCTCTACCAGCATATTCCAATATGAATGCACTACACTGACTGTCCTGAACAAACTGACTGAAATGCCATAAGATTTATTATTGAGGATCAAGCGCTGATCACTTGACAAGTGGTTTTGAGTGCAAGTGTGATTCTTCTCTTATGGTAAGTACCTTTTGCTCGGAGTTTTGTTACAAGTCGGCTCGACTGTCTTGCATCTTTGCAAAGTGTTTCGAAGATTTTTTTAAAACTCAAGATAAAACGAGCCTATATTTTTATTCTTATAAACATTTAGGCAAACCTCTGAGTCATCATGCATTTTTTTTCGCAACTGCAAATGCATCTGGGAAGTGTGACACTACATTGCCTTATCGAAAAGTATGTTACAAACGACAGTTTACTGGTTATTTTGGTTACTGTATTGCCATCAATGAAAACAGAAAGACATGAGCGCTATGACCAATAAGTCGCAAATAATGCGGCCTGACTACCCATAAAACAACCTCTGCCCTTTTTCCTCCTTTGTTCTTTAGGTGCTCCAATGCTGGTCATACTGTGCGTCCTCATAGTGAACCCTACGCAGTATCACAAACGGGAAGACTTGTGAGTATGGGAGTCCAGAAAACATTTCTCTGATCTATCCAAACGCGCGGCTAGCCGCACATCTAAGACGTGCATTAAAGGTGTGGCCACACTAGCGCGAAAAAAACGCGTGCGACATGCCGTGGGTGGTTGAACGTGCGTCTCAAGAACTAGCGAGTAGCAAAATTTTCCTGCTGCAGAGCGAATGGGTCTCGTTGCGATTTTTTGAGGCATGCCGTTCGCCACCGATAGGGGGGACAAATGAGTAGCGGCCGATTCTTTCACGTGGCCAAACCAGCCGAACGCCGCGAGTAAATATACCTTCCTCTCTCAGCATCGCTGATCTCAGCCTCGGTGACTGCAGCTGAAAGCGAATTGCTTGTCGGCCGGCCTCTGCGCCAAAGATGCGACTGTGGCCTTGCCAATGCTGACGCGTTTCGCCTCCTGCAGCATGCCGCGCGCACATTGCCTCCGCTTCTGCAGATGCACCTTCACGCTGTGCCCTAGTTTCCAGGTAACTCGTTATAAACAAATATAGTGAAATCCACAGACACGGGGGCCAGCTGCGAACCCTTAACATCTTGCTCGATTCTTTCCCCATGCGTGGTCTACAATGCACAGCTGCTGGCTGGAAGCTGGGGCCCTGCTCTACAGCTTCCTCTTGCCCGTTGGGCTGATCCTGGCGGCCAACGTGATCGTGTTCAGCGTGGTCGTGTTCAACATCTACTGCCGCCGCCAGAAAGGACTGCGTAGCACTCAGAGCCAGGTGCAGCTGGCCAAGGCGCAGCTCCGCGCCACCATATGCATCGTCTTCCTCCTGGGTCAGTAGCACGGACGCTGCGATAACTTTGCTACCGAGTTTCAGCCGTTAAACAGACACTGAGGAGCAGCACGAAGTTAGTTTGGTATGCAGAATTATACCTGTGATTTTTATTACTCGCTTCGCGTTTATTGAGCAGTAGAAGTTCCGTTATTACCTCAGAATGAACGGCAATGTTTTAAAGCGAAGCTTCCTTTGCCAACACTTTGCGCCTGTCTCGCTTACCGTGGCTGTTACTGCTGCTGCTGCTCGAGCGTTCTCGCCACATAGCTCACACTCGATGGATGGATGGATGGATGGATGAGGCTGAGCTTAAATCGGGTGGTGGCATACGCCACCTAGCCATGACTATAACATATTTTGTACTTTGTGGTGGATGAAATTTCACCCCTGCCTTGATTTTAGCCACCAATCAGATAACCTCCGTTTGGTTATTTCTACCCGCTTAAGGTCTATTTTGCCTTCACTGTCCCTAAACCCCAATGCTTTGAAAAAATCAGCCCCGTTGCTTTGCACTGTAGGGATAAGCTCTTCACAGAAAAAGTCCACTCGCACCGCACAACGTATCTATACCTTGGTACTTGACTCGGTACATCTTAGTCCGCAATACTCCCGTCCTGGCATTCCCCTAGAATTATCATAGATATTTTCTTTGGCAATTTCGTGCTTGAAAGTTCTGTATGTTCCCAGTGCTGACTTCGTCTGCATTCCTGTTTTCCACAGACCCCTCTTTGTTTCTTTAACCTTTTTCTTAACCGCTGTTTCCTGGTTTGCACCCCTCCTGCAGTCCAAATATTTGGTTGCCAATGTTCTGGTCAGCTTCCTCCATTTTGTGTCAACATTCCTCATGTACAAATAACTGAAAACTCTCCTTGCCCACCGCTTTTATGCCATTTCTCTCAATCGCTCCTCAAATTCTATTTTGCTGCTGGCTTCTCTGCCCTCAAATGACGTCCATCCCATGTCACCCTGTACCCCCTGATTTGGTGTATTTTCCGTGTGCTCCCTGAGCAAGTCTACCTGCCCCTCGCTGCTTAACTTCCAAAATTGCTCGAATCTCTCATCTCATGCACAGGACCGCATTGGCGAAAGTCAAAATAGGGACCATCACCCCTTTCCAAATCCCTCTCACCACTTCGCACCTATTGTAATTCCACAGTGCCCTATTTTTCATCACAGCTGCATTTCTGCTACCTTTAGCCGTTACATATTTTCATGTATACTCGGATGCGGGACGGCGGCGCCATCTATGAGTGATGGTTCACACTACTTCACCCGCAGCAGTCGAAAGTAGAGCGGAAATCTAGCCTGCGCATGTGTTGAGCCGCCTGGATACCGCGTGGACGGTCTCATCCCGAAGAAATGGCCCAGAAAGCCATCTTGCCTCGTTCAGCTCATATAACGCTAGTTGCGTTCAAAGGTGCATTGCATAGCAGAGCTCCTTTTTCGGGGCATCTTTGACCAAGATGAGAACGCGCCCGTGAACAATGCCTCGTAAGCTTAGCTGTATATAGATTCCAACAGGGCTCGTTGGTGGTGGTGGTGGTTAAACTTTATTTCCAAAAACGGTCCTGAAGGACACCAGACTGTTCGTCAAGGTGTAGAGGGCACCTCCCACGTCGGGACGGGGAGCCCTAGGCTCTCCGCCGCTTCGCGGGCCTTCTGGACAGCCCAGAGTTGGTCTTGCAGCTCGCTGCTTCTAAGAGCGCCGTCCCACTTGTTCTTGTCCTCCAGATAGGAGGCCTGCGTCGCGCATCCCCACAACATGTGTCCCAAGTTCACATGTCCACCACACTGTGCACAATTGAAAGATCCGTCGTATTCTGGGTCGATTCGGCTCATACGCCAAGGATTGGGGTACGAGTTCTTCTGTAGCAAGCGGAGAGTCACTGACTGTGCCCTGTTAAGTTCCTTGTTTGGAAGGGAGAATTCTCTACGTCCTAAATAAAAGTGCTTGATGACCTCATTATATGTCTGAAGCTGGTCCTTAAAGGCCTTAGGCGGAGACGAGGGGGTCTGCAGGGGGCGCGGCTGGCAAGTCCTCGCGCGGCCCTATGAGCGGATTCGTTAAGGTTCCGCTGTCCTCCCACGAAGACGCCCATATGGGCGGGGAACCAGACTATAGAGTGGAGACTGATGCATATACCTTCCAGTAACCTTGAAACCTTCGCATCCACTACTCCCCTAGCAAAGGCGCGAGTAGCTGCCCTAGAATCGCTATAGATTACCGAGGGCTCTGGATCTAGCAGAGCGAGTGCAATGGCCATTTGTTCGGCCACCTCCGGATTCTTGGTATAAACAGAGAGTGCGTTGAAGACACTTTCGTGGGCGTCTATTACGGCTACCGAAAAAGCTTCGCGACTGGCCACCTGAGCAGCGTCTACGAAGGCAGCTTCTGTGGAATCCGTAGCAGCCTCGGCAAGAAGAGCCTTCGCGCGGGCGAGCCTTCTCCCTTGGTTAAAGACCGGGTGGACGTTCCTGGGAAAAGGACGAACCACAATCGCGTCCCTGATTTCTTTACTAAGATGTCTGACGTTATCCTTTTCAAGTTCAGTAAACATGCCCATAGTGACCAGGATGTCTCTGCCAGCTCTGGTGCCTGACAACCGGACGACCTGTGCTGTGCGCTGAGCCTCAGCGATTTCAGCTAGAGTATTGTGAACTCCTAGTTTCGAAAAAAGCTCGGCGGATGCGTTCAACGGTAGCCCCAGGGCTACCTTGAAGACTCGACGGATTGTGGTATTGAGTCGTTTCTCTTCTGTTTTTTTCCAATCGAGCATAGCCGCAACATAAGTAATATGACATATGACGAAAGCGTGTATGAGCCTAATGGCACATTCCTCGCTCATACCTTTATTTCTATTGACAATGCGTCGAAACATTCCTAGAGCATTCTCCACTTTGCCAGTTATCTTTTGTATCATCAGTCCATTGTATCCGTTACCCTCAATAGTCAGTCCTAGGACTCTGATCGACCGCACTTCAGGGATGCGGTTACCATTCATGTCAAAGAGCACGATATGACGTCGACTATCTTGCTCCCAGCCCTTGGGTTTTCGTCCTGGCTTAGAAGGACGGTAAAAGAGCAATTCTGATTTCCTCGACGAGCATTTGAGGCCCGCTGGAGAGAGGCAGAGTTCCGTGGTCCTAATAGCCTCCTGCATTCGAGCCTCCAACTCTCCGTCGCTGCCTCCAGCGCTCCATAGAGTAACATCATCGGCATAAATGGTGTGTTCAACCCCTTCAATGTCCAGCAATGCTTTGGCCAGCTTGGCCATCACCAGATTGAACAGGAAGGGAGACAATACCGAGCCCTGTGGAGTGCCCCTGTCACCCAGCTCATAAGTTGTGATTTTAAGTCGCCAATGTGCAAGGAAGCGGTTCTGCCGCTCAGAAAAGATTGGATATAGCGTAAAAAAGTTGACCAAGATTAAGATCCGAAATGGCCTGGAGAATTGCCGTGTGGCGTACAGTGTCGAAAGCCTTCTCTACATCAAGACCGAGTATGACTCTTGTATCGCGAGTGACCCTTTCTATGAGCATTTTCTTAATTCTAAGCATGGCATCCTGGGTCGAAAGTTCTGGCCTGAATCCGATCATGGTGTATGGAAAAAGTTCATTCTCTTCCGCATGGTTCGAGAGCCGGTTGAGCACGACATGTTCCGCGACCTTACCGAGGCATGACGTCAAAGAGATCGGTCTGAGGTTTGCAAGGCCAAGAGGTTTGCCCGGCTTGGGAATCAGTATCGTACGTGCGCGTTTTCATTCTTTCGGAACGCGGCCCTCTTTCCAGATTCTGTTGATTTGCCTGGTTAGGTAACTGACAGAATTATCTTCGAGGTTGCGCAGAACTCTGTTTGAGATCCCATCGGGGCCTGTAGCAGATTTACTGTTAAGTTCCTGAATCGCAAGGCGAATTTCACCCTCCGAGAAATCTCCGTCAAGGTCGTAATTGGGAGATCCCGAGTATCCGACCGTAAGGGGGTTGAGCGATTGCGTGCTCTTCAGCGGGAGGTACTGTCTAGCTAGGTCACCCAACAGCTTGTCATCCGCCATTTCTTTTCTCGCGTTGTGAAATATTTTACATAGCAGCGACCGTTGAGCGGGTTTGGACTTGCAGCCGCTCTCATCCAAGAGATGCTTGAGGAGGCCCCAGCCGCCACCTTTGCGGATTCTGCCATCCGGGGAGTTGCACACTTCGTCCCACTGCTGTCTGCATAGAACTCTGCAGTATTCCTCGATTTCTTTGTTCAATATTGCTATTTTCTTCCGAAGCGTCCTGTTCAACCGTTGACCTTTCCATCGTGCTAATATCGATTGCTTGGCCTCGAGGAGGTTAGCGAGCCTGGAATCCATCTTATCCGTTTGGACGTCCGTGACAATAACCCTCTTCGACGCCCTGATGTCAGATACGAGTTGCTCAACCCAGCTTTCGAGCGGGGGTTCCGCTGTAGCGGGGGGTGAGCCTTGGGGGGTTCTCAATTTACGGAATTTGTCCCAATCAAACAGCTTATATTCCCTTAGCTTTGTAGCGGCTATCTCGAGTTTGATTGTTATTATGTAATGGTCACTGCCGAGATCAATGTTGGTATTCTTCCAAATGGACTCACCGATCCCCCTGACAAAAGTTAAGTCGGGAGTCGAGTCTGCACGAGGAGGTGCCGCATCTAGTTAGACATTCCGGGTCTGTAATAAGAGTTAGATTAAGGTCCGATGCGTGCGTCCACAGCTTCTTCCCCTTGCCGGAGGAGAATGGGTATCCCCACGTTTGATGAGGTGCATTGAAGTCCTCCCCAACAAGCAGAGGAGCATCCCTAGCAAGTTTAGCGACCTTGGTTAGGATGGCTTTGAAGCACTGTCTTGAATATTTAGGACTGCTGTAAAAATTGAGGAGAAATATGCTGCTGCGATTGCCTACGTAACTGTTGGGAACAATCTCAACCGCAATAAATTCAACATTGCTGTGTATCGTGCGGAGCTCATGTCTGACATAATGAATCTTCCTGTTTATCAGAATGGCGACACCCCTGCCTCTATTTCCTTGAAAAGATTCCACCTTGTAGCCCAAGAAGGAAAGATCGATAGCCAGTGTTTCTTGGAGCATAACTTCGTGTGGTTTCTCAGCCTCTGATCTAATTAACTGCAGGAGGGCAGCCTTTTTAGGACTGATGCCCCTGCAGTTCCATTGCCAACTTGTGAATTTCCTATTTGGCGGCGCCATCCTGATTATTTGGAGATATGTTATCTAATTGGGAGTTACTGAGGGACCTGCCCTGCAGTGGTAGCGTTTTGCGACCGATGTTCTCTATGACGGGAGCTACCGTTTCATTAAGATACGTGTCAATCTTCCGTAGCCTGATTCCCGATTCCTCCTTGCTACACTCAATACGAGTAAGTCGGTCGTTGATTTGTCTGATGCTATCGTTAATGGCAGAGAGAGCCTCCTTAATCTCAGACTTTGCCTTGATTTGTAACTGGTTCGACTGATCGAGGGCCCTCTTTTTGGGAGCCGGACAGTCGTGGGCCCCTCCTTCTGGCGTTACCACCTCCACAGACTTTGGAACCTCATTAACCTTTTTGGGAGCCGGACACTCGTGGGCCCCTTCTTGTGGCGTTATCACCTCCATAGAGTTTGGAACCTCATTAACCGACGAACCGTCAAGCGAAGCGAACTTGTGACGAGTGATTTCGCTGCGGAGTTCTGCTAGCTCTAGCGTAAGCCTATCGACCGCCGCCCTGAGGCTGCTATTCTCCTTTTCTGAAGATATAATTCTCTCTCTCTCAGGACTGCGAATGTGACTTTCCGACACCTGGGCCGCGCCCTTCTCTTTGCCTTTGACCTTGTCAACCCAGGAGTCAGCGCCTCCACGAGACAAGAAGCGCACCTGCGGCCCCCTGGAGCGGGAGCGACTCCTGCTTCTGCTTGGTCTTCGATGTCTTGATGACGCACGTTGTCGGGAGCGGGAGCGGCTGCACGAGCGAGAGCGCCCCCTGGATGTGGGGCGACCGCGCGCCACCTGCGGCTCCTCTTCAGCCATCTCTGCCTTCGTGCGCTCTTCTCTCGCGCGCTCCTGACGTCTCACACGTACCACGTATGGAATTAAGTACCGCTGTTTGCACACCTTGTCAGCCGTTTTATGCAAGCCACCGCACAACTTGCACTTCGGCTCACACACATGCGATGCACTTGGGTTACGCAAACTGCAGCCCCCACATTCCGTAGTTCCAGGCGCCGGTTAGACGTCCGCTCGATGGCCAATCCTGCCACAAGTGTAGCATATATCAACTTGTCTGCGGTCTAGAAAACAGCGCACCAAGGTAGGTCCGTATCTCACATAGTTCGGCACATGAAGTCCGTCGAAGACGATTATAACTGATCCGGAATTCTTGATTCTCTTCACATCGAGCGCGAGCGGGTTGCGGTCTTTTAAAATGTTTCTCTCAAGGGCTGCAGGCCCATCGGCAATGTCCACATTTCTAATAACCCCCTTGCACGTATTGCTAGGAGCAGTTTCATAGGCGTTGACTTCATAGGCCTTACCAGCCACGGTAATAGATTTGATGTGCACATATCTTTCTGCGTTTTCTCTAAGGGGGGTGCTGGCCACCAAAATGTTTTGAATAACGTTTGGACAAATTACATCATCCATCGTTTGCTCCAGACTTAGTCCTGCCGCCTCGGTGATTGCTTTCCCACTGAAGTGGGACCAGTTTTCTCCAAATTCAAGCCGCCTCTGGGGCGCAGCACGATTCTGATATGCTCCTGGGGCATGGGAGGCATGCGCGAAGCCTTTACTACCCGATTCATAATGTTAGAAAACGGGCAACATGCGCTCACCTGCCCCGCGCCAGCGTGGCATCCTTGCTGAGAGGTCGGGTTGAAGGGGAGACCCGGCCAGCCTTTTTCGCTCTTCTGCTGGAGACCGTCTTCCAGCCCACTTCCTCGTCGAAATCTTCTACTTGCATAGAAGTCGCCACCATATCAGCCTTCGAAGGGCGCTCCGCGCCACCGGCGAAGAAGTCGTCGGCGCTTAGCCGCGCTAGGCCTGCCAGCCGTTAGGCCGAGCAGCCAAAAACAGGAATAGTTCGGCGAAAAGTCCACACACCGACAAAAGCTTGGTATCCACAAAATCGTCACAACTTCCCGCGTCGATAGCAACTAAAATCACAGCGATAAGAGAAGATTGTCCAGCCGAAAACATTAAAGAAGCGGGAACCGATCGTTCCACGTCCCAAAACCTCTTCGGCTTCTTCTTCTTCCTCAGGGCTCGTTGGATCTGCTGCAGTTTTTTATTTCTGGATTTCGCTCTCCATGTATGTACCTGGTAAGGATCCAGGCCACTGAGTCAACCCTTAAGAGCCCCATGAAGAACCCCACGCAACTGAAAGAAAATCATTCCTCAGAAAGCCGGTGAACTGTAGGACAGTATTTTGGCGGCAATCTAGTACCAAGGATCGCATCTCTGTTCTGAGTAGTGAAACAAATATCTTCGTAATACATGAATATCCAATCGACTCATAGATACCCCGATAGCGCACACACTTACTAATAAAATAGTGCATGATAATAATCGTTGCTTTACCTAACACAGCATCTGTTACGCTTGAAGGTCAGCAAAACGCTGAGAGGGTAACTAAAAAGCGTTTGTAGACTTAAAATTAAAATGCGCCACTACTGCCACAAGAATTCTCATTCCCTGTAGCAATCTTCTGGAATCGTTAACCACTGCACTATAGCGCGCAATGTGTGCTTGGCAATTTCTGAAAGCTTATGCGTCACACAAGGCTGTGAGAGGGGTGGCGTCTGCGCTCCTATATGTGGAGTCACAACAGACAATATTGTAGTGGACAAGGACAACGCTGTACGCATCGCAAAGTTCATCACGGAATAGCAGTGCCGGTGGTGCGAGCCTTCTTGTAATGCTGTAAAAGAGTTAAGTGCCATATGAATCGCTGAAGTGTATTGATTGTCTTAAATTTGCATTTATTGAGAATAATTGTTGCCTCATTCCAGGCACTTTATGGCAGTAGGTAGGGAGGTTTGTGTCTCGCCATCTTTCGGAGCCTCTTCAATAAAAGAAATACGTGTCCAAAAGTGGGATTGAACTTCGATATTCCAGCACAAAAGCCCGATGCTCTAACCATGAGGCCAAGACCACAGCCACGCTTTTCTGTTGCCAAAGCAGGCTAGCTCCTATGGAGGCGCTTAGTGCGTATGTCACGTACCAGTTCCTCCCTTTCTTTCCTGTAGCCATAGCTAGCACTTTGAGACCGTGTGATAGATTGCACTCGCCTGCGGAATCGGTCCACATTCAGCAATATTTTCCTCGTAGGAGCTCGCGCTACGTAAAAGCTGTGCGAGATTGTACGGGCTTCATGATCCCACCAGGTCGAATAGGCTTTGACGTTTGTTCGCCGGGCTACAAATTCCATTGTATCAACAGTGAATACATAACATACCTGTAGACATAGGTAAGCACGATTGTGTAATATTCAGTCGCAGATGACGTCACAAACTGTGTTTCTCTAGCTTATGCCCGTCCAGAAACTATGTAGAACCCAACAATCGGCATTTTGTAAACTCGCTTCAAATTCACGGGGGGTAGAAATCGTGCCTTGGCCGTCATGCGATCATCGCTTCCTTTCGCTTCAAAATTTTTGCCTCACCAGTCTCCCAGTGGTCTTCAGGCTCTACGTTGCCCTAGTAGAGGTCATTTGAGCGCGTCGGCATTGATCTCTATGGGCCACTTTTTATGACGTGTGCCGTTAACCAGTTGGGGATGGTCGCAGTTGACCATCCCGCACTATACGCCGAAACGGCCGCCCTCTCTGCAATTACAGCGTAGGACGTTGCCTTCTTTGCCATTTTATCCTGTGTCACTGTATACGCACCAGTAACTCTTCAGCGACAGCTGATGCGACTGCTCGTCCGAAGTCGTTGGAACCATCCTTGATTTGTGCCACGTTATTCACTGGTGTGGGTGTTCGAGGCAGAGATTCAAGCGCATCAAATAGGAATGCGAAACAGTATATCATCAAGAAAACTGTCGAGGTTCGATCCTGTTACATTATTTTATAGCCCTACTGAGTGCATATTTTCACGTTTGTCTCATTCTTATATTTATGTATTCTTATATTTGTTTCTGTTGTTATGTTTCGTTCTTCCTTTATTCTTTTCGTATTCCATTTCCTTCTATGTGTATTTTCATCACGTGACCCACCGCTGTTTCATTTTTATCCTCACTAGTGGCCTCCACTTTGGCATGACCTATATGTTTATGCAATATATTCACAGCCACATGCATGGACTATGTCTAAAACTAGTTCTAAAAAGGATATTCAAACATCTTTTCATCTTAACTATAGTTTGCAGCAATGCATGGAGGTGCAATGTTCGGCTCCTGCTTTCATTAGAACCTAATAAAGCGACTGCGCTGATTAAACTGCCGTTTTCTTACCATGTTTTGTAGAACATTTATGATAATCCAAGTTAATATCATCTAACATTTAAGTGCGAAGCACTTTAGGGGCCCGGGCTATCGGCGTGTCATGTCGTGGTCAAGCGCCAAAAACAGGGTCAGAACAAGTGCAGAATTAACCAAACGGTTCAAAATCAGCTAACACGATTCAGAGTAATGTAAAAGATAGGAATAATTAAGCATTAAGCTCATTAATTAGCAGAAACGCGTGAAAAACCATGTAATGTGATCTCATGTCGTCGTGGTGACGCGCAAAAACAAGTTCTCAGAAAAGGTCGAACGAAGTGCAGAATTGATCAAAACCATTAAAATAAGCTAACATGTTTCAGAATAATTTAAAAGATATGAATACTCATGCATTGATCGAATTAATAAAGAAATTTGTTAAAATCGCTCCAATCATCAGCAAAGGCTTGTCTCCATGTGGGTGGCGATTTCCCACCAGTTGTGCCTTAGGACAGGTGTCAAAATGAATGATGGATTCCTTAACACAAGGTAAGCACAAGAAAAACACAAGTGAAAAACCTCCGAATTTCTGCTTTGCACTTCCCCAGCTTTTACGTTTAGTGGAAGTGCCTTACCGCTGAGTTTACCAAGGCCACAGTTTTTGCCCCTGTATCCGCTTATGCAAAGTGGTGCCGCTTTTCATGTTGACTTGCATCCACCTCTGTCGCATGTTTACACCTTTAACTTTCTTTTTTTACAGGACTGACATGGATTTTCGCATACCTGAGTCTTATAGAAGCTGCATCAAAGGAGTGGGGTCGCCTTTTCGAGTATCTATTCGTCATAACCAGCTCTCTGCAGGGTTTCGTGATATTTATATTTCACGTGAGTTATCCACCAACGTGTTGTGTATTTTACATCCACGAACCTATAGCTTCAGGAATACTGTACTCGCTTCAATTACAGCCCTTCTGATTATTTACAAAGACTGAACTCTTTTCACAATCGCGACTAATCAGAGTACGACATGCTAATGAACTGCTGTGCTTTTATGTAGTGCCGTAGTGGTGCTATTAACGTCTTTATTTCATATCCATGTATCCCTGTAAAATAATGCAACTGTACTGTGCTACTATGCTGCCTTCACGAGCGTTGTGACATACATACATACACGGAATGGTTGTGCTTAATTGATGTACGGTGCTTCGTTAATTGTGAGCAGCATTCGGGGCAAGTTGGTAATCCATTACTAAAGTATTATTGCGCAATAGAAAGACATGGACGGGAGAGAAGAACACACACACCAAGTGCGTGTGTTCTTCTCTCCCGTGCATGTCTTTTTATTGCGCAATATTACTTTAGTAATCGTTAAATGTATTTACTTACTTTGAAAACAACTACGAAACTTCCAAAATCACTAGTCGATTTTCAGGCATGACCTTAAGGTTGTGAACGTCGTGATCGCGTCTTTAATTTTGTAGCACTCGACTCTTCATACTTGTCCTTCTGTTGCAGATAGCTTACGAGAAAACTGCAAGGGAGTTCTGGCTGGGTCACGTTTTGAATCGTATATGGCCTTATAAGAGGAAAACGAGTTTTCACGACCACGGTTCATCTAAGGCTACGCTCTCCTCATCGGCACAAAAGACTACATCGACATGACGCAATTTGGTAACACATGTTCTGTGTCCCTTCCTCTATTATAACCTTTTCAATAGAACACTCTAAGGACAAAGCTTTTTCAACGCGGGACTGTCACATGCCGTAGCTCTCACGCGAGAAAAGATTTCGTACATAAATGACATCAAGTTCTGGTGAAGCTACACTGCAGTAAATATTATTTTCTTTAGATGGTGATGAGGATCTGTCAAAAATAGTATACACAAAAGATAACAGAGAATGTGCGAAACACTCTGAAGTTGGCGTGTTTTCATTAAAATATAATTTTTGAGATTCTTGGCAATTATTTTACCATTACGTTTGCGCAACTAAACGAGCAATATAGTATATCCCTACAATGTAGAGGCATGACTCCAGTCAGACACAAATTCAGTGAATTGTGAACAGATGGCATGCTGAATTAGGATGAACGCGCGGAAAGGCAATTTGTCGCTGATCAAGTCAATCGCTTAGCAGCTTCGGATGATAAAAGGAATGATGACTCTTAAAGAATTCAACGATCTTAATACATATATTCCTTTTTTTATTTTACGTGATGTTCTTCGGTGGAGGGCATGAATAAGGTATTGAAACAGATTCGAATGGGCTGTTCGAACTCATTAATTGCACATGCCGTTTTCTACTAGTGTCATATTTGTAGGTATATATTTGTCGGTATAATAACAAGCTAATTACAAGAAGGGGTACTCTCGTTCAAGGTGTAATTGAAACAAATATTTTAGTGCTGCATGAGAATATGTCTATTTTAAGGAAATCTGGCACTCCCCCATAGAGTATGCTTATTGTGTTCGTATATTGTATGAGTGAATATGATAATGCATAGGACATTCGAAAACTCTCGAAAATGAAGTGACTTTAACACGACAGTGACTATTCTCTCGGCGTTTTGTTGACTTCCTGCAGGTTTATTTCATGCACACGTTGGCTATTGATGGGGACGAGCAAACGCATGCCCTCCGGCGGACGGCCGAGCACGTCAATACTGCGTCTGCGATTCCGCAGGTGCACCGTTTTTCGTCTGCGTTGCTGTGGCAACGCCCTCATTCATGCTCTCCCCGTGATCACGGCCAGCCATACATCCTCAACAGAGTTCTTGTAGTTTTTAAGGGCAACAGGCTTGGAGAAGCGGCTGTAGCCTGAAGTGTGCTGCAAGTGCTACTGTGCTGTGCCACCTGTGACCGACTGTGATTATGTGCCTGTGCTCCCTTCATTACTTTGCTGTCACGTTACCTCCCCCTCCCCTCTCTCCCCAGCGTAGGGCAGCAAACTGGGTCTTCCCATCTGGTTAACCTTCCTGCCTTTCCCCTTTGTTCTTTCGCTTTCTCTCCTGCTCCAGCAGCAGCCTTCATCATCTTGTGAAACTCACTTCTCAAGTTTTGTATATATACTATGCTATGTTACCTATCTTCATGGCGAGATTGGTGAAATAAAACGCATGTTTTATTATATTACTATTCTATTCTATTTTAAAATATTCTATTTTCTTACCACACACGTGTTCGCTAAGCTTATTTCATGCAAAGAACAGCGGTCGCGTTCGTTCATTTTCGGTTTTTGAAGTGCCATGGTCATCAACATTACAAAAGTCGATAAAGATGTCGCCGACCTTACCAGATTCATCATAGTTACTGACATCTTAGGGAAGAAGGCTATTTTCTGCCAGCAGAATCGTTGCCTCACTCAAGCGTTGGTCACCTTACTGCTTAATTCGGAAAGCTTCCATTATCTCACGAGAAATTTGAATAGGATTTTTAAAAATTAAATTTTTGAATGCAAGGTCTTCCTTAGCAACTTGAGATCAATGTGGCGTTTGCACGATCTAAGCTTTTGGTCACTTATGTCTCGTAAATTACACTGTTTGAGGCCTTTTAGTGCACGTAGGACAGCCAAAGAGGCGCCCAAATGAAGCGTGAACAAAAAAAAAATGCACCGGCGAAATTTGAGCCCAGCTCTTCTGGTGTTTTCAATTTCACTGGTTGCATCACTTAATGTTCAGAAAGAAAGCACTAACACGGGAACGCGTGTCTCGCGCGCAGCGAATTTTCTAGCGGCGGCGGCGTGGAAGAATTAGCGCATGCGCAGTGGGTTCGAAAGCACACCAGCGCTTTGTTTCCATATATGGTATCGGTGGACGCGCTAGCCCAGCGCTCGCCCATGCCCTAGTAATGACGTCATCAGCGCACTACGGCGCCCTAAATCCACTCAATGTTTAAAAGTCGCGCCAACCACTTCCCTCCTCTTTCGTTCCACTTTCCTGCTCGGCGCGGCCTTGATGGTGGCGCCGCCTATGTCGGACCTGCCACTGCAGATGACAGCTAGGAGGAAAAAACTTTATTAAAAAATTTCAGACAGTAGATCTGAAAGCCTTGGCCTCTAGGTGGCCTCGGTTGATGCGACCTGCAGAGCCCAGGTCGTGAGATTTTCTTGGACGGTCTTCTGACCTTAAGAGGGCCTCCCAGGCTTCCTCCGAGGGAGCTGGCAGTAGTTTTTTCGGAGGGGGCTTGGCCGAGCATCCCCATAAGATATGATTTTGGGTGGCCAGCTGGTTCTGGCCACAATTTAGGCAAATTGAGTCCACCTGTCCGCACGTAATATATGCCAATCTGTGTGGGCAGGGGAAAGAGTCAGTTTGTACCTGACGTAAAATCGTGGCCTGTTCCCTGGATAGCTCCTTATTAGGAACTGGATAGATTTTCCTAACCTCCTTGAAAAATCTGGCAGTTCATTAAATGTGGTCTGTGGCTCGCTCCAGAAGTCCACCGAGTCTGAGGAGCACCCCGCCCGGTTGGTTAAGCCTCGGGCTGTTCGGTGTGCTGCCTCGTTCCCGGCATTTCCCGAGTGAGCAGGGACCCATACTAGTTCTGTGGTGCGGTCGGTTTGGAGAGAGTTGATGATACTATTCGAATGTTTGCCTATGTGTCCCTTAGGGTAATTTGTGACGGCACGCTTGGAATCAGAACTTTTTTCGGTTTGAGAGTGAGTGCTAGCGCTATGGCCGCCTCCTCTGCTTCTAGGGTGGAGGGTAATTTAACGGATGCTGCAGTTCGGACGGTACCGTCTCTAGTGACCGCACAGATAATGTAGTTTTGGGGGCCCTGTTTGGCCGCATCTACATAGACCACTTCTGTGTCATGTTTAAGTTTTTCGTCAAGTGCCTCGGCCCTTGCTTTGTGTCTGTGATCATGTCTACCGGCCAGCATGTGTTTGGGCAAGGGGCGCACCAGTAAATGTCGTCTTATCTCGTCTGGTAACCTTCTTCTGCCCGCTGAGGCTGCAGCGGGGTCAACTCCCAGCCGTCCTAGGATGTATCGACCCGTCTCCGATCTGGACAGACGTTCCCTTTGCAATGTTCTGTGTGCTTCTATAAGCTCGTCTAGCGTGTTGTAGACTCCTAGTTTGAACATTTTGTCAGTGCTGGCATAACGTGGAAGGCCTAGGGCTGCCTTGTATGCCATGCGTATTACACTGTCAATTTTTGTCTTGTCGCAGAGGCGGAGATGGTAGTACGGGAAGGCATAGACGATGCGGTTTATCAGAAAAGCCTGAGTTAACCTGCAAACGTCAGCTTCCCTCATAACTCTACGTTTTGTGGCTATCCTTTTGATGAGGCCAGTGATCTGCTGGGCTGTGTTTTTTAGCCGGGCAATGGCCTCCGTGCTCTGCGTGTTATGTTGGACTAGCATGCCGAGCACACGAATAGTTAAGACCGGTTGAACTGGCCTGCCGTTCATATGCACTGTTATGTGGACATCTGTCCTGTCGTCACGAGGCTTGTTAGACTTATCTCTGCTAATCAGTAGCTCAGATTTCTGCGACGAGAAAGTTAGTCCGTTATGTTGGACATAGGTTTGCACCGTTTCCACCGCTTCTTGCAATGCGGAGCATATGTCTCCATCCGAACCACTGTTGGTCCAGATGGTAACATCATCCGCATATACGGAGTGCTTAATATGGGGGATTTTGTTTAGTAGCGGTGGTAGCTTCCTCATAGTCACATTAAAGAGAAAGGGGGAGAGGACAGCGCCCTGGGGTGTGCCTCTGGTGCCTAGGCCAAAACGGGCGCTCCTAAGTCCCCCTAAATGGATCTCCGCTGTTCTGTCGCTAAGAAAACTGGCGATGTAGTTGTAGGCCCGTACACCCACATCCATTTCGGACAAACCTGTCAGTATAGAGGCGTGCGACACGTTATCAAAAGCCTTACTGACATCCAGGCCCAATATGGTACGGGTGGCTCTTACGGGTCCGGGGTGTGAGATGTCGTTTTGGATCTGCCACATGATATCTTGCGTGGATAGATTCGAACGGAAGCCTATGATGGTACGCGGGAAAAGTTCACCGCGTTCCTCCAATTTGTTGAGTCTGCCTAAAATGACATGCTCCAGTACTTTGCCTAGGCAAGACGTGAGCGATATGGGACGCAGATTTTCCCAGCCCAATTTCTTGCCCGGCTTGGGAATGAAGATGACTTTTGCATGTTGCCAACTCTCTGGAATAATGCCTTTGGCCCAGTAAGAGTTGAGAATTTTGGCAATTTTGGAAATGGAGTGGTCATCCAGATTTCGCAGCATCTTGTTACCTTGTCTTCACCGGCTGCTGCTGTCGTTTTAATGCGGAGTAAGACTTCTCTAACTTCCGCCTCTAGAATATCTCTATCTAACGTTTCATTTGCCTTTCCTGTGTACCCGGTAGGTAGGGGGATATCTTTTTGGCAATTGAAATACCGATTTTTTTGTTCTTTTGTCAAGTCCTCATCATCCCCTGGGAATGAATGAGTGATGCGGTGTAAGTTTTTCTGTGAGGTTGTCTAGGTGTGTTCCGGGTCAAGCAGATGTTTTAAGAGTGACCAAGTGTTTTTGCTTCCCAACTGCCCATCTAGTCTATCGCATAGCTGATGCCAGTGCTCCTGACTCAGTTGCTGCGAGTATTTTTCTATGTCGCGTTCTAAATGAGCTATTCTCTTACGTAGGGTTCTGTTATGTTTCTGGTTTAGCCATCTTTTCTGAAGACTACTGCGTGCTTCCCAGAGGTGGATAAGTCTGGAGTCCGGTTTGAGGCCGTCCTCCTCGTGCACCAGTTCCGTAGTGTTACTTTCGGCGTCCTTGACGAGGGTATGTACCCACTCATCTAGGTCCTCAATGGGTGTATGCTCTCTTTTTGTTCGGACGTCCCGGAAGGCGCCCCACCTAGTGTGGCGCACCTTCAATTTCCTCCTCGCATCCCCTACATGAGACCTCCGTGGAGATGATGTAGTGGTCGCTATCTACATGCAGCTCCAAGTTTTCCCATTTCGGCTGGTCAGTGTTTTTAGCGAATGCTAGGTCCGGCGATGTATTCCTAGAGACGCTATTACCCACACGCGTAGGTCTGTCTGCATCGTTGAGAAGGGTGAAGCCTAGCTCCTGTGCGGTTTCCCAAATTTTGGTGCCCTTCTTTTCACATTTAGGCTAGCCCCATGCCGAGTGATGGGCGTTGAAATCGCCCAGGACTAGTATCGGCGCCCTCTGGGCGACCTTTAGGGCCTCACCAAAAAGTTTCGCCGTGGCCTGACTCTTATCTTTAGGTGGACTATAAATGTTTAGAACGTATAGTGGGTGGTCAGACCGTTTTTTGGGTAAGATTTCTACCATTGTGTATGGTATGTTAACATTTTCGAGTTCTAATTGATTAGCCGTGAGATTTCTATGTACCATCAGTGTGGTGACCGGGGTGGTGCCGGCTGAGGTAATTTCGTTATAGGCTGTATAGCCCGAAATTTTGGCAGCAACCCCAGTCTCCCGGAGAGCAATTACGTCAGGTCGAATTTGGTAATTTCGAATGATGAGCTCCAGGGCTTGGCGTTTTCGGCGAAAGCTCCTACAGTTCCATTGCCAAATCACTGTTACGTCTGCCATGATGGGCGCCTAAGTGGTTCCACTCGTGCCGAACTAGCACTGTGCGACCTTATTGGTCCCCCTCCCAATCGTGGGGGGTGCTGCTACGTGGTCGTGGACTCTCGGCCATCGGGGGTGGCAGGAAGGGTTCACCTGGAACCCCGTCTGCCTCCGGCATGCCTATCTGTTTCATGATTCTAAAAATAAGGATACTGTGATGATGAGTCATTTCCTCAATCTCTTTAAGCCTTTTGGTCTGTTCTTCTGCAGCTCTAGCCTGTTCCTGTGCTAGCTTTTCTATGGCTGCTTCAATTCTAGCGAGGCGATCTCCCGGCACTGCAGCATTCTTTTCAGAGGTGACTGTTTGGCTCTCCGCTTTACGCTTAGCGGCGCGTCCGTTATCCACCTCCATGTTGTTGCTCTGTTCATTATCGCGTCTAACAGTAGCCACGATTTCCTTTGCATTTTGGGTCAAAGGGCCCTTGGGATTAGGCTTACTTTCCAATAGTCGAATTTTGTTGTTGGCTTTAGCCAGCGCCTGCTGCAGGCTCTTCACCTGTTCTGCCAGCTCCCTTACCTGGGGGTTTGGCGGTTGGGTCGTCTTGGCCTGGTGACCTGGTTTGTTGGCATTCCAGGTCACTTGCGTGTTCGGCCGGCTATGTTGGGCACCGCTGGGTCTGGACGACGATCTGCCTCGGCTCTGGCTCCTGCCTTGTAGAGATGGGAAGGATTCCGAGCGATCCCGGAGAGTCTCTTGGGTCCTTTGCCTGGAGCGGGATGATCTGGTCGTGGTTGAGTTTTGCGCCTGGCTATTAGAGTTGGAAACCCGGCCATTGTTGGTCGGCTTGGGTCGGATGAACCGGTATTTACAGCTGCGGCTGCCCGTCGGGTGTTTCCCCAGGCAGACGACGCACGACGGGGTGCAGGTAAGCTTTTCCCCCTCCGGTGGTGGCGGGTGTTCCTCTCCGCATCTTCGGCACCTGGGATCTTCTGGTCGTGGTTGTGGGCATACGTCGGCGCGGTGCCCCAACTTGCGACAGTTGAAGCACGCCTCCGGTCTCTCTCTGAAGGGGTACACGTGCAAAGTGAAGCAACGGTACCTGATTAGTGTTGGCAAGTCTTTTCAGGCGAAAGTAATCACGAAGTTTTTGGAGTTGCTCAGTCTTCTTGCGTTCACGATCGGTAGCTGTGGATTTCTGCTCACCAGTTCACTTTGGATCGTTTCGTCCGTCTCGTCGGTGTAGGCTCTGTAAACCACCCCTCGAATAGAGTCATAAGGATTCCTCAATCTCTTCCTCCACAACAGTCGCGGGGGCTCCAGATGACGGCTAACGCTCGTCAGGAGAGGGTACATACGCCGCCACCGGCATGCCGATGTTGTATTTCTCGTTCCGCAGTTCCGTGATGGTCCTGTATGCGTCGGCCCGCTGTCGGTCCGGCGTGCTGATGGTGATCGTATTCTTGATGGGGTGAACTCTCACCCGGTCGGCTTGCTCGGCTTGTTCCACGTCGATTTTGCTGGTTGAGTGGATCGCGTCCAAGAGTGTGACGAGGGCAATATTGGCTAAGTCCACAGCACACTTGGGTCGAAGCACAATCTTATAGTCGTCTTCGGGTAGGCGAGGCATGGGTCTGCGTCGTGGTAGACGCGGTGGGCGTGCCATGCGCTTGGTCGGAGTGGTAGCGCCTTCACTGTTTGCTCCTTAGGCGTTCTTGGGAGGGTCAGCTTTCTTGCGGCCGAAACGTTTTTGCAGGTCGAGCGGGTCGGACGAGCCTCGTGGGTGTTGCCACGTTCCATCGTTCAACTCCGCAGGGTCAATATCATCGCCTTCAACGGAGTATACCATGTTTGTCTTCTCGGGCTGGGCTGGTTAGGCCCAACTGTCGCCTCCGGGCAGATGCAAGGTCCGCAGTGGAGCTAGGCCTCAATTGGCCCAGCGGCGGAACGGTGTGGTACGCGTGAAAACGGCTAAATGCCAAGAAAATCGTGACTTGCCGGTTCCTTCGATGGTCCGTGCGAGTGCAGGGTGTCTTACCGAAAGTCCATAGCGAAATTGGAAGTCGTACATAGAGCAGCTGCTCAAAGAAGTTCAAAAAGATACGAAGCGCAAGTGAGATGCGCCCGCACCCTCCACAACAGTCGCAGCGGCTCCAGATGACAGCTAACGCTCTACCGGAGGAATTCCACGGGTAATTTCGTTCGAGCCCTGCGGAGCAGTTCTTGAGGCGAGATTTTGCTTCATCAGTGAGTAAATGCCCTTAATAGCGCCGTGTAGTAATTGTGCAAGAAATAGAGAAAAGGACCATTACTTAAGCTGTAAAGCGTCCGCTCGATGAGAGTTCGATTTGCTGAAGCACGACGCATGCACGCGGTGCGCTCAAACACGCGCGTAATTAACGAGTGTTTCAAGTTTTGACAGCTTGAAAGTAGGTGAACGGTAGGTTCGTAGGTCAATTTACGTACCTGCAGTATACTTTTGTTCGGCGGATTCCCGAAAAATTATAACTGCCTTGGGTCAGAAATGCCTAGCAATTGGGCCTATTCTGCGTCTTTTACAGATGTATGTAGCTGATCAAGGGGTTCAGGCGGCCATTTCCAACGTTTTCACTAGTAGACGAAATCATAATGTGAATAAAGTAATGTGAACGATAATGTTAACGTGTCCGCCGGTAGCTTTCGCCGTGCACTTAATCGTCTTTTATTTATTACAGGGCAAGAGGCTGGACGTCCCTATTGAAAAATTTGTACGCGAATTGTGCGAGAAATGTGCGAGATGTATGCATATCGCACCGATTTGACAAGAAGTGTGCGATGTGCTACGCACATTCAACGAGATATCGTAGAAAATGTGCGAGATCTGTACGCATGAGCTGCGTAGACTTCACGAAGTGTGCGAGATCTATGCGAGGTGCTACGCGAATGCATGTGCGAGATGTACGCATGTGCGAGATGTGTGCGATGTGCTGCGCCAACCTAACGAGATTCTGGACGAGGTGTGCGAGATAGCGTGTGATGTGTACGCACTGTAGTCATATGAGCAACGAGATCTTGGCCGATGACTACGAATTGCATACAAAGTGCATGCACCTAAGTTGTAGTGTATACAAAAGCTCGTGAATGACAGCAAGATTTTATGATGAATCGTTTGTAGCACATGCAAGGACATAATCAATGTGCTGTATGACGACGTCAAACCATTGTGCCACATATAGCAGCATATACACTGCAGAATGAATAAGAGCTCCAGTGTTGAATTTCTGCAATTCCATATAATGGACACACACATCTCCATCAAAGCTCATGTCAGTCCTAATGATGCAATGATTTTCACTTGGGGACATATTCTCGGATAATCACTTATGGCAATACTATTGCCTTCGTGTGACGCATTGCTCAACCAGCCAAAAAGCGCGCACTGACAGTGATATAGCCAAAAGCTGTTGTCTGAGAGTACGTCCCTTGTTCAGAGTGGATCACCCGAAGCTTTTAATGCAATATAGTGTTGAGTACCTTCACAGTTTCGGAAAAAAATGCTATAGGTTTGTTTTTATGCAGAATAAAAGAAGCTGGCAATGCGATTATAGCTCACTGAAAACACATCCAACACGAACGAGTTGGCAAATGATTTTATTGCATGCAGTTTGATCAGTAACAGAAGATGCACGCGCTTTGTCACAGCCTAATCATATTGCTTGCGTCAGAGCTGTCAGTCAGAGGTAGCAATGCAGAAATTTCAAGCTGCACATTTTCCAAACATCTAAGTGTGCCCCCCCACAAGACGAGTAATTCACGAAGAAAGTTGGGTTAGTTGGTGTTGTTGCAGTTGCTGTGACTAGTGCGAACAACGGAAAAAAAGGTGGGACAGGACAGAGCACTCTCTCCTATCCCACCTTTTTTCCGTTAGTCTTGTTCGCGTTAGTAATTATGTCACAGCCCCCACAAGACTATCAAATCTGCTAGTCACTTTTTATTGCCCATATTTTAAGAGGTTGTTAGTGCCTGTTTATGCCAAACTGTAGCAGGCAGGCATAAACTGGCCATGCATGCCCACATGTAAAAAATAAAAAGAACCACAAACTCAGTGTAAATAAATTGGTGAATAAATAGGCAAAATAGTAGCCAAAATCTATCGCACTTTGACAGAAAAATATAACGAAATTACATAACCATCAATCACTAATGCTGTCATACGATCAGCACATTTTTCCCAATTGCTGCTTGAAAAATTATTTGCACTAAGTCTTTCACAACTTGTGCACTGTATGCCGAGAGAGCTTGACGTAGTAAAAAAAAACCTCGTATTTGCCGCGGGCAAATACGAGTTTAGCGTGGCAACGGAGCATTATCTGTGTATATACAATACTACACAAAACTGAATTTGATATTAACGGAGAAATAACTAAGTAGTTCGTGCAGTGATGGTTCAGAGCAAGGCAACGCTTTGCGATTCGTTAAAAGCTGACCTCGAAACGACCAAAATGTCAATGTCCCTACATTCAAGCAGGGTCGTTAAATGACGAACATGCAGCATATCCTGGCGTTCGCGCACGCCGGAAACAAATTAAAAAACACTTTTGCAAATCGCTGACACAATAACGACGCATATCAGACGCGCGCACGCACGCACGCACGCACGCACGCACACACGCACGCGCACGCGCACACGCACGCGCACGCGCACGCACACGCACACACACACACACACACACACACACACACACACACACACACACACACCACGCGCACGCGCACACGCACGCGCACGCGCACGCACACGCACACACACACACACACACACACACACACACACACACACACACACACACACACACACACACACCACACACACACACACACACACACACACACACACAGAACACAAGCAGTGTCCGAAAGCACTCGCGACAGACAGTACGGACGTTCTCGCGCGTTGGCAAATCGAGCCGGCGTGGCAGCAGCGTCCGATGCACAGACGGCACTCTTTGCAGCAGCCGGTTTGTGCAACTGAAATCAGATGGCGCCACCGGAGCGCCGCGCGGGTTGGACATCTCTGGCCTTGGGCGCGCAAACGAAACTACCATTGCTCAGTCGAGAAAGCGTAGCCAGCGGCGTTTAACAAGCGCGGTTTGTCAAACGTTGAACAATATTCTGCTCTATGTGGAGATTAAGAGGAAAAACGTGTGCTATGGTCGGATGCAAAAACTGTGATGGCGACATTAAGCAGTGGAACACGTCGGTGTGTGAAATACACGCGCCACAGCTGCATCAAGACTGCCCGTGCCCGAGGCCGTTTTCTATGCAGCAATTTCCTCAAGAAGAGAAAAACAAGCAAACCCGACAATGCTGGATAGCGAACCTGCAGAGAAAGAACTTCAATCCAGGCACATCAGCAAGAGTAAGTGGCAGATCATAGTACCGAACAAGCGAACGCGCTCGGCTTGCGGAATAGTGTATAAACTTTTCCCATCTTGCGCTTGCTGTACGTTAAGGTCACCGTGCGGTGTTTACGTGGCAAAACGCAAGCATTAGCGATATCGTATTGGAACAATCACCTGCTATCAGTGATGTTTATCGTTAAGAGAAATTACACGCCACGTGCGTGATATATATGCGCCGGGATCGGCGCGAATTAAGGCGTACTAGTTGTCGCGGTGAGAACTCCTGCAGAAAAGATTGGAAAAGTGCTATCTGAATCGCATTTTTAAATCGCTAAGCTTGACGAATTCCTGCCTGCGCGTCTGATTTTACATATGTTGGTTTCGCTGCTGTATCGGAGGCACGGTGTGATCAGAACGTAGACCTGGCGTTGTTTGTGGCCAGCAACAGGTGCGCGAAAGCTAGCTGTGTTGACGCTGTAGGAGAAAATTATTGTTTCAAACAAGGCTAGAGGCGTTGGTTGCGTGTTTATCGTAAAGTAATATACAATAATGTCACAATTTCTTGATGTCAAGAGAAACCATGAAAATAAAAGTAAATAATTTCAAACTCACCAGTTTGACATTATTTGATTTGCTGCGTTTTAAAGTAGTGGTAACTACAAATCAGCTGTTTCCTTCTGCCTTGTGTCTTTCAGGCTTCCCCCAAAGCGCATGCTGAATATATGTATTATTTACTTTAATTTTCATAGCCTCTTTTGACATCGAAAAATTGTGACATTATTTGACACTATGAAATTATGACATTATTTGTGATTATGGAAAAGACATTGGCAGCACATTGCTATTGCCTTTTTTCGTCACATTTGTGGCAGAACTGCATGCGTTACCCATGTGCGTGCTTTTTATTTATTTGGACTCCTTTATTCTGATGTTCAAATAAAAGCAAACCATTGTAAATATTACATGAATCACCCTTTTCTTTCAGGTATGTTCTATTCACTTTGTTGATGGGCGTCCAACCAAGGACTACAGGGGCGGATCCAGCTTTTTTCTGAAGGGGGGGGTCAGCTTCTGTCAATGATGATGATGATAGTAGCCTTTCTTATTTACCGAAATTTACCGTTTTTGCTCACGATAAACCCGCGTTTTATACGGCTAGAGCAACACCTGTAGCCCTACGTGGTGGCTCAGTCAGCTCAGGCGTTGAGCACGCGATCGCGGGATCAAATCCCGGCCGCGGCGGCCGCATTTCGATGGAGGCGAAATGCAAAAACGCCCGTGTTCTTGCGTTGTAGTGCACGTTAAAGAACCCCAGGTGGTCAAAATTAATCCGGAGCCTTCCACTACGGCGTGCCTCATAATTTGTGCTTCAGGGGGCACAAAGTGAGATGATAATTATTTTTGATAATGATAATGATTTGATGATGATAATAATTGGATAATGATAGATGATAATAATTTAAAATTGAACAATTATTTTTGGTTGACTGCAGTAAGTGCGTATGTTTGTATTGAAAACTTAGAGACAGTCGTGTTTCTAAACAGTATCAGTCGGAAGAATTATTCTAGCGTGTCCGTGCTCCGAGATATCCGACTCCAAATTTCAATTGTCGTACTGCGTAGAATAACCGAGTCGACGCGAGAGCGGTTTATGCTTTGCGTTGCTGTGGAAGGGAGGCATTTTGGACATTTTTAGGGCATTGACATCTTGATGGGTGGAATGTTGTCATGAGATTTGTGCATGACAACACCAAACTTGAAGCGGCAGTATGAAATATTCGTTAGCATAGCTAAAAAGGTTTCTGCTGTTGATGGTGCAGTTGTTCCTCTTGATTTCAATAAAACTTACAATACTTGGAAATTAGCAGTCACTTTATTTGCGTAGCCCAGACAAGGACCATGCCCGATCGTCTAGTCACCATTACGCACGCGTACTGCCCTCCGGCTTCTCCGCTCGCGCCATTATCTCGGCATGGCAGCTGCCGCCATCCTTACAGGCTGCGCGGTCGCGTGTTACGACAGCGGTTACGTGTTCTTAGATTTTTTTTTTCATTTCGCCAGCCGTGAGGGGAAGGTGGACAGTTATTATCTTTGCCAATGCCTCCGCCCCGTTGTCAGACTAAACGCCGCACGCAACAGCTGCGTCACATCAGGGAGGAGCTTTACGCCAATCCGCACTCTCTTGCATGCGTAATCATGCGAACGACAATTAAAATTTGGAGTTGGATATCTCGGAGCAAAGACACGCTAGAAGAATTCTTCCAAGTGAAACTGTGTAGAAACACGACTGCCTCTAACTTTTGAATACAAACATACACACTTACTGCAGACAATAAAAAGTTAATTATTCAATTTTGGTTAATTGGGCTGCTGACAGCGATAATTATCATCTCACTGTGTGTCCGCCTGGCCACATAACTGATTTTCGCAGGTGGTCTGCATGTGCCTCCCAGTGCATAATTTTAAGAAAGCCATAAAGCCTAATTTTGAACATGCACCCGGTATATCTAGCCTGTATTGTTTCTTAAAATAAAATTTGGGATAATCTTTTGCAGGTTCGTTATAAATGCGTAAGCACGGGTCCGTCTTTGGAGTTCTGTTGGGACACCTTGATTTCCTTAAGGAGATTCTTTGTGTTCGGCTGAGACACCTTTGTTTGCTTTGGAGGACTAACTCCCGTATTCTCAAACAGCCCTCGACTCGAAGCTCTTACTCTACTCTACCTTGTTGAGCACAGCGCCGCTTCTCGACTGATAAAGACGCGACAATTCTCAAGAATTCCCGTGAGTGATCATGAAGCTCAGTGACCACTTCTGTGGAGGGATGGCGGTGCCATCTTCTCTCTTGAGTCGTGGTGGTGTGTTGACTAGAGGAACGTTCTTGAATACGGGCGTAATGCTCCGCTCCAACACAGCAACCACTACGCTGGTTGTTTACGATATGCGAATCACCGCGTATGAAGACTCACGACGCCACCTACAAGAATAACGATGTGGCGTAGTAGCCGAGAGCGCGAGCCAGCGTCTTCGTGTTTTGTTTCCCACGCGACGTCATCCTTTTACACAAGGCGCGCATCTGCTCCCGTTTCTCTAACCACGCGACGCCATCCTAGGCCCGCGCACTGGCGTTGGCCGCTGACGTCACGCTCCCCACGCTCCCCCACTTCGCAGCCGCGGCTCTAGGCTCACTCAGATAAACGGATCCGCCGGGCTTGAGCCTCCTATGCTTAATGTAGGACAATAAAACTGCGAAGTTACAATGAAAAACTTGTAGCGTACCAACGGCACTGTGCTCGTACTGGATATTGTGAACGTGTAACTGTGATCACAATGAGTGCTACAGTTAAAGAAAAGTTGCCTATGCGTAGTTCTTAGTTTAGCTGTTAGTTGTTATTATTTATATATGAACACTTCAGCGAGAGATCTCTTTCATTAAGCGGGTTGGTCGCGGAACCGATGACAGCCAATAAGGCAACCGTTGACACACCAAGGGGAAACTAAGTTAATCAGGCGCGAAGGCGCTCGAGCGGACCTTGGCGTGCTTGGCAAAAGGGACGTCCCCTTGTTCATTCGACACCACCGACGGGACGAGTAAGGCACGGCAGGCGCCAGGAGGTCCAAGGCAGGGGCGGATCCAGGTTTTTTCTGAGGGGGGGGGTCAGCTTTTGTCAATGATGATGATGATAGTAGCCTCTCTCATATACCGAAATTCACCGTTTCTGCTCACGATAAACCCGCGTTTTATACGGCTAGATCAACACCTGTAGCCCGCCGTGGTGGCTCAGTCAGCTCAGGCGTTGCGATGCTGAGCACGAGATCGCGGGATCGAATCCCGGCCGCGGCGGCCGCATTTCGATGCAGGCGAAATGCAATAACGCCCGTGTGCTTATGTTGTAGTGCACGTTAAAGAACCACAGGTGGTCAAAATTAATCCGGAGCCTTCCACTACGGCGTGCCTCATAATCAGAACTGGCTTTGGCACGTAAAACCCCCGAAAGATGAAGCCCTATAGCGAAGCCAGGTATCGGTTTCTCCGAGCTTATAGGAAAATGACATTATCCAATACAGCCATGTGCTTGGAAGCTGTGCCTGTTAATACAGGGTGATGCTTTTCTTAAAATTAGGCACTGCGAGGCACGCGAAGACCACCTGTGCAAATAAGTTATGTGGCCAGGGGGCACAAAGTGAGATGATAATTATCGCTGTGAGCAGCCCAATTACCTAAAATTGAACAATTATTTTTGTCGACTGCAGTAAGTGGGTATGTTTGTATTGAAAACTTAGAGGCAGTCGTGTGTCTACACAGTATCAGTCGGAAGAATTATTCTAGCGTGTTCGTGCTCCGAGATATCCGACTCCAAATTTAAATTGTCGTACTTCGCAGAGTTATCGAGTCGACGCAAGAGCAGTTTATGCTTTGCATTGCTGTGGAAGGGGGGCATTTTGAACATTTTTAGGGCATTGACATTTTGATGGGTGAAGTGTTGTCATGAGATTTGTGCATGACAACACCAAACTTAAAGCGGCAGCATGAAATATTCGTTAGCATCGCTAAAAAGGTTTCTGATCTTGATGGTACAGTTGTTGCTTTTGATTTCAATAAAACTTATAATACTTGGAAATCAGCAGTGACTTTATTTGCGTAGCCCAGGCAAGGACCATGCCCGGTCGTCTAGTCACCATTACGCACGCGCACTGCCCTCCGGCTTCTCCGCGCGCGCCATTATCTCGGCATGGCAGCTGCCGCCATCTTTACAGGCTGCGCGGTCGCGTGTTACGACAGCGGTTATGGGTTCTTTGATTTTTTTATTTCGCCAGCCGTGAGGGGAAGGGGGACAGTTATCTTTGCCAATGCCTCCGCCGCGTTGTCAGACTAAGCGCCGCACCCAACAGCCGCGGCACATCAGGGAGGAGCTTTGCGCCGATCCTCACTTTCTTGCATGCATAATCATGCAAACGACAATTAAAATTTGTAGTTGGTTATCTCGGAGCATAGACACGCTAGAAGGATTGTTCCAAGTGAAACTGTGTAGAAACACGACTGCCTCTAACTTTTGAATACAAACATACAGACTTACTGCAGTCAATAAAAAGTTAATTATTCAATTTTAGTCAATTCGGCTGCTGACTAGCGATAATTATTATCTCACTTTGTGTCCCCCTGGCCACATAACTTATTTGCGGAGGTGGTTTTCACGTGCCTCCCAGTGCCTCATTTTAAGAAAACCATAAAGCTTAATTTTGAACACCCGGTACATCTAGCCTGTATTGTTTCTTAAAATAAAATTTGGGATGATCTGTCGCAGGTTCGTTATAAACGTTTAAGCACGGGTCCATCTTTGGAGTTCTGTTGGGACACCTTGATTTCCTTAAGAAGATTCTTTGTGTTCGGCTGAGGCACCTTCGGTTGCTTTGGAGTAACGCTCCGCTCCAACGCGGCAACCACTACGCTGTTTGTTTACGATATGCGAACCACCGCGTATGAAGACTCACGACGCCACCTACAAGAAGAACGATGTGGCGTAGTAGCCGTGAGCGCGAGCCAGCGTCTTGATGTTTTGTTTCCCACGCGACGTCATCCTTTTACACAAGGCGCGCATCTGCTCCCGTTTCTCTAACCACGCGACGCCATCCTATGCCCGCGCAATTCCTTTCTCTATGCTCGCGCGCTGGCGTTGGCCGCTGACGTCACGCTCCCCCACTTGGCAGCCGCTGCTCGAGGCTTCGCCCCGCTCCGCGAGAACGGCCACTCAGATAAACGGATCCGGCGGCTTTGAACCTCCTATGCTTAATGTACGACAATACAACTGCGAAATTACAATGAAAAACTTGTAGCGTACGAACGGTACTGTGCTCGTACTGGATATTGTCAAAGTGTAACTGTGATCACAATGAGTGCTACAGTTAAAAAAAGTTGCCTATGCGTAGTTCTTAGTTTAGCTGTTAGTTGTTATTATTTATATATGAACACTTCAGTGAGAGATCTCTTTCATTAAGCAGGTTGGTCGCGGAACCGATGATAGCCAATGAGGAAACCGATGACACCCCAATGGGGAACTAAGTTGATCAGGCGCGAAGGCGCTCGCGCGGACATCGGCGTGCTTGGCAAAAAGGACGTCCCCTCGTTCATTCGACGCCACCGACGGGACGAGTAAGGCACGGCCGGCGCCAGGAGGTCCAAGCTGTGCATGAGAAAAAATACCTACGGCAACTTCGCAACACCACACCCCTACGGAATACAACTAGGCTTGTGAGCGAGCTAGCTTTACCACTGGTACTCGCGAAAAATAATTTTGAAGAATGCTGGTGGCCATATTTTTTCAACAGGGCCATCCCCCTGTCAGCGAGGGGCCGATGCAGAAATCTGAGGGGGGGGGTCAGGACATCCGGAAATCCCCCCTGGATCCGCGCCTGGTCCAAGGTGTTCATGAGAAAATATAACTACGGCAACTTCGCGACACCACACTCCTACGGAATACAACTAAGCTTGTGAGCGAGCTAGCTTTACTTCTACGTGGCTGATACCGCTGGTACTCGCGAAAAATACTTTTGAAGAATGCTGGTGGCCATATTTTTTTTGCGACAGCACCATCCCCCTGTCAGCGAGGGCGCGATGCAGAAATCTGAGGGGGCGTCAGGACATCCGGACATCCCCCCTGGATCCACGCCTGGGACTATCCCTACCCAACACTGCAGCTTGGAACACAGCTTTATGCTGCAGATGCCATCCTTGGATTGACACAAAGCCCCAGGCAGCACAACCAGGCTGGCCCCAGCACGACAATATCACGGCAAACACCGGCACAAATATAGGCCCGAAACCGGCAGCGCTACCAGCGTCAAGAATGGCCCAGCGCGGCCATGCCACTAAAGGGCCTATTTCGGCCATCGTGTGGCAGCGCCAATACAGGCAGATAGCCGGCTCTGCCGTTCATTGCCATTCTAGTGTCCCACCTTGCCTACTGGCAGCGCCGGTATTGGTCAATAGCCGGCTCTGCCGCTTTTAGTCAATTTATAGTCCCGAATTACCCACTGGCATGGCCATATTGGCGCATTGTGATGTATGTGGGCGATGCCGTTATTTCCTACGATTTTAAATTACGCAAATATTACATGGTAGCTCGATGCAACATGCCATGATCTACTATAAAATCACCAAATATTATACACAATTTCTTTATTTGTCTTAAAATAGGTTGATACAGATTGTCGCTCGTATCCCCAATCCTGTGGGCCACCTACCAAAGCTTTGTTTATGACGCTACGGGGGGTTGAGCCGCTTCGGCGTAGTGCCGCCTTCTGCTATTAGCATAGTCGATGGCGCCTGGCAGCCACATTCTTATGAAGTCTTGCGCTTGATTGATGTCGATGTCTGCGTCTCTCAGGCACCATCTGCATACAACACATATACCTTTATTATCCCAACACTGTCAGCAGTGCATAATATAAGCAAGAGGCACAAAACTGAGAAATTAAATGCGTATCACCTGTTCCCACTCTGCATAAGCCGCATGTTAAAGAGTCTCTTGCTTTTGTTTCCATGCAGGCTGTACTACAGTTGAACTGCATGGCCCATGATGGCGTTCATTATATTGAAGGCAACCTCCCACAGATATGATTTCTCCATCCAAACAAGTTGTTGAAGCTGAAAAAAAAGAAGCAGAAATACGCAAAAATTAGGTACGAAATGTCGCTGCATCAAAATATGCGATATTTGTTCTAACTAGCCAATTATGATGAATTATGCCTTCATCACAAGACTTCTCGTAAGTGTTTGTGGGTAGCTGTACTTAGCCTTTGGCAATGCGTAAGCTTTTAGAACGGAGGTAGAAAAGAAAGGGTACATTGTTTCATGATAAACACCTAAGCAAGCTGCAATACAACAGGTTATACTTTTGCTGGAAGTTCTGAACACCAGTCAGCTCGCAGAATGTACTTCCTGAGTAAAGAATTACGACAATCCAACTTTGGTCTTCTTGAGTGTACCAGCCGAAATGTGCCCTGCTACGTGTTTTCAAACAAACAGTGAGTTTCAGCTGACGCTGAAGCGGTGCAGCACCGTCTACGTACATAGCAAAAAGTGGTCGTACATTATATCTGTAAAAAAAGAAAATACACGTATTAGGCAATGCACTTAGTTGAAACACTATACTTGAGAATAAAAATAAGACAATTGTACTTACCTTGCGATAATTGAGTTTATTTCGCAGTAAATGCAGTTTTTCAACGCTTGGCGAGTTCATGTTTCACCCAATAGCAGTGTGGAACCAAGCTTGTAGTGGCGAAGGTCAAGCCGCTGGTACTGAACACGTTGCTGGACAAGTTGATGCATGCTTCGCAAGCAAAACATGGTGCAAGAAATGTGGGCTACGAGAGCTCACAGGCAGAAGCAGAATGTGTACGGGTCCCTCGTCCTCCGAGAGTCACCACGTTTTTTTTTTTTGGAAGCGGGCGAGGTCCGCGCAGGGAGCAACAAATTTGGCAGGGCATTATTCACGCTTCTTTGTGCACCCATCCGGTTCTGATTAGCAACGCAGGCTCGGCTGTGCGCATTATAGACCGCGCATACCTTCGACACTGCAAAGCGAGGGAACGCAGGGAAAACGTGGTGAGAGCGAAACACATTCTTAGTATTTTGACGTCACTTCGCCTGATAGTAGTGAAGAACGACACGCGCACGTTTTTTTTATTCTTTTATTTATTTTTCCCCAAAAGCTGCTGCGGCTGAAGGAGCAGTAGCACTTGTGCTGATTTTATTATATATTATAGCTGAAATGTAAAACATGACAAAATGGACCTGTAGAACAACTCAAAGTGATCAATGAATGTTTTCATCGTTATTTCCTTTTTTGCGCTCATTATCCCAGGAGAACGCTAGAGCAAGACATCGTGTGCGCAAGGGTAGTCCGGCGCACAGCATCACTTGCTAACATGCCCCATGGATTTCTTGCTTCTAGTTAAATAATACAACTTCCCCCTTCGGAAAAAAAATGAATAGACACATAGGAGCGGCAGCCGTATCTAAGAAACCTCGCGACAATACATTACGCGGCGCATAACATATGAGTGAAGCCCAAAAAGCGAGTACAAGGATATCGTTCAAGTTCGCCATATTAATTTACTTAATTATGTTAGTATAGTGTCAAAGACCGAAGGCTTTAAATAAAAAAAGCAGGCAGTTTTTTTTTCTTTTCATAAACAAAAAAGCTTCAAACGTGGCCGCTGCGAGAAGAAACGTAGGTGGGAGGTAGAAAAATATGTCCTTTAAGCAGCGGGAGTAATAAAATAAATCGTAATAAACAAACACAAGCGAGATCGCATACGGCGACAAGGTAAACCAAGCGATGGTTTTGTAGAAGACGCACTGGCTACACGTGAGTAATTGTATGTAACAAAACAAGGACGGCAAGGTTTTGGACACTTTCGAGAGCTTGCGAGACAGAACTGGTGTACTCGAAGATTGACCCCACCATAGATTTATAAAATAAAAGCTTCCCATGAAGAAAATTTTGGAGCAAGAAACCAAACATGCGGTTGGCATTGGTAAACTGAAAACTCATCATGCATATTCCAAAAATGTTGTGTGTGATGTGTATACCGAGATATTTATCTACAAGAGGAAGAAGTTACCAGAGGTGTGTCGTTGAGGGTGCAAGTGGGAGCCTGAATTTAATAAGGAATAACGAAACTTATGTATGCCTCCTTGCAAAGTCAAAACGATAGGTTTATTGATTAGCTGATATAAATGCAAACGTCAGCAAAAAAATTATTCAAATCTGTGTTGCTCTCACAAAAAGAGTTCACCTACTTGAAAAACGTATATATATTTTAGCAGTTTTTTTTCTTTATGCTTGTGCCACTTTTTAATCAGAAATTAATTTCATTCAGTACCTTACATTTTTATCCAGTAGCGTTCATTTTCTTTTTTCCCCATTCTATTTTCCTGTATTCTCCTTAATCTTAGCCTCGTTCCTCGTTCGCAGTCCTAGGTCGGTAACTTCAACTCTTTCAGCCATCCGTCAAGGTTCGGAATGGCGCGGCGGGCCACGAACATTCCTGTTCTTTTTTTATTTTTCTTTATTTTCTGTTTCCTTCCAACGGAGAGCGCTTTGTATAGACGTCTTGGTCGTCTGACCAAACCTTTCTCTTCACTCCCCCCCTCCCGCCCCCGTATATCTCTTGTGGCGTTGTCTCTGTTCTCCGCCTTCCCCTTTCTCTTCAGTGTAGATATATTTGGCGTCGTGCAAAATAAGCATTTCATTGTAAGTTAGCGTTGGGATTGTCTCACATTCTTGTCTCTTCTATTGGCTGTTTTTTTGTTTTAGAAATATGCACCGATAGCCCAGCAGAAACCTCTTCTTCAACATGGCGCCATTTCTTTTTTTCCCCGGTTCTTTCTGCGGGGAGGAATTGACGCCTACTGTGCCCGTTGGTCTGAAAAAATCATCTGGCATAAAAAAAAACACACGCACGACAGAGTTTTCCGGGAAAGGCTCGGAATGGCGCGGCGGGCCACGAACATTCCTGTTCTTAATAACTATAATGAAGCTGGCCACAGGAGACACAACTGCACAGTTCGATATGCACTCTATGCAGAAAAGTAATATAGGGATCAGTCATCCAAAATGCCTTGTATTGTACTGGTACAGATGATTGCACCATAAAGTTATGCCGTATTTTGAAATTCACTACCCGCAACACTACTTAAACGACGCACATGTAAGCGCACATGCTTTTTAATTATATACCCCCTTGAATTTGTTATTACGCCTATCGAGGATGCACACGGCAAGCGCGCATTGACCCATTATAATGGAGTGCCTTTGTGCCACTTGTTAACAATGTCCGATCGAATGATTCAACACAATAAATAGAATTACGCGAAAGTTAACAGCCTTTGTAATAAAACGAAAAAAATGTGCAGAACTTAGTAAGAAACAAAAAAAATACCAGAGTGATCTCGTTGCAGTTGGCGTGTGCGGTGAAAAATTCAAATAAATATTGCGGGCTGTATAACATATATAATCGGGATTGGCCAGCGAATGCTGCGTGAAAAGTAATATTGAAATGCCGTTCTGTTTGACAGACCGATATTTACGGGTCTATCAGAACTGCTAAACAATGTGGCTATGCCTATAGCTTTGAACGGACGTTCTTAACCAATGTTTAGAGATGCATAGCCAATGACGGCACTCCCACGGCAAAGCAGGCCCGGGATAGCCAGTTGCGACGCCCGGCCTAGCCATTAACGGGCATTCACCGGCAAAGCAGGGCCAGCGCTGGATGTCTGTTACAGTGGCTTTGCCAGCACTGGCATTACAGAGGCAACGGCGGGCCTTCGCGGCTCAGCCAGTGCCGGCTGAAAACCATCATCGGCCCTAGTTGGCCCCATGTGATGTGCTGCCTGGGTTGTTTGCATTGTTTTGTAGTTTTCAATAGTTATCTTGTATTTTCTGTATGTTGATTTTCTCTTGCGCGTGCATGGAATTGATACCACTGTATGGTCATGCTCTGGTGCACGGACCCGGTCAAGCCTTTTCAGGCTTTTTGACCATGCTCCTTGTGTGTTGTTTACTGCACTGCACGGAGTACCTGATGTGCAACATAAAATCCCACGTCAAGAGATATCCCCGGTAGACTTAGTTTTTGACACTCCCAAGGCTCTGTCATTCGAGAACATGACTCTAGAACAAAGGCAGCATAATTTTTTTCTCTCTAGTAACTGTCGATGACACTGTTTAGATCCACGAGCACCAGCATGTTGTAAACTGGGCACTTCCAACTGACAAGTGATGGACACTGCTGTAGTGCACTTTTGCAGCACATAATAGTACCATGATCTCGCACGCACACTTACAAGGACCATTGAAATCTAAGGTCATTGAAATCCGCGAGCTCCAATCACTGCCTTCCGCAAGTTCATACGATGAGCCAATTAGACATTTGCATTATGTCCATTTGTTTCAAGCGTCATAAATTGAAAGCGGAATTGCACTACTTCAGTGCCCAACACAGTGGCAGTTTGTTTTTGGTGACATTACGCTAGAAATAAGGCTTGTATGTTTGTTTGGAAGACATTGAATATTTTTTTTCATATTTTTATTCTATATTTCTGAAAGCGCGTTAAATTCTTTTCCAGCTGCTATTGAGCTGACGCTTTAAAAAGAAGTGAGCTAGCAGGAAGCTATTCTAGTTATTCACCCCCCTGGATACGAAAATCGCCGATTAACTAGGCACAAATCGCCGCAAGTAACTTTAATTTAGAAAAAGCGAGCAGCAGCTGCTGCGGGGGACGCCATGGATTGGTTACTGACCTCCAATTGGCAAAGACTGTCGTGACGCCATCCAAGGTTTCGCCGACGCGTGGGATTCGAATGCAGCGCTTAACGCCTTGCGTTGTCTTGTGCATTCCAGAACAGGAGAAATTTTATTGTTAACGTGGTATTTATATTTAGTCTGGAGTTTGTCGCTGCTGTGTCCACGCTCGAATGAGTAACCATGAACATGGATGTAGTATTTAGGCACCCGCAGTGCAGTAATGTGCCATAAACCGTGGAGCACTAAACAATTCTCACTTCGGAAATGCTAACTGCCGCTATTTTGTCTAACCTTAAGTGAGCCGTCATCTGATGCTTGATAAAATCGACGCTGCAAATATCCGCACGGAGGCGTACGTCGGGTTTCCGTGTGCTGACGCGGCTGCTCATCGCATCTCAAACCCTGCAACAGGGCTCCTTCAGTGCGCGTGCTTTCAAGTGCAGTTATAATCGTTTATATAGAACTGCATCAAACCAAGTTTTCTTTGGGATTTAATAAACCATATTTTTGTCGGAATGAGCAGGTCATCACCGTAGCATTCTAAACATAAGCCTGTCACTATAGCGAAACCACAGCATTTGTATTTGCTAGCCATTGCAGTTTGTCACAAAGGACGGGGCATGACAGGTGGCCAGCGCAAGTCGCGAAAAGGGAACTGTTTTTACTGCTGGATAAAGACCTTCAATTTTGTCGCATATATCCACAGCACTGTCCTAAAAACGGCTTATTCGTTACCACCGATCGCCGTCACTAGAAGTAAAACGCGCAAGAAGACTATATTTTCTGCTGATACTGCGTGTTCATTTCTTTTAGTGCGCTTTAGCATTGCAGACACATATTGTCAATAATGTTGCAGCTTTTCACGTATTAAATTATGCGATTCGCACTTGCCGGTGCAATGCGCATCGCAGGTTCTGGTACTCCGGCCAATGGACGACCGTGGCCACCTCGATGGACGTGTTCGTTTGCTTGAGCACCATCACTGTGAAAACGGGAACTATTTATTTGGATAACTGTTTCAATGGATAATTATTTATTGTAGAATTACTTAGTGACGAATTATTTAGGGATTCAAAATTACTACTATAATAAAGTGGTACGTATCTGAACTGTGTCTTTCATGCCAAGTTACGACCATATGTTATAACTTATGCTTATAACGTGGTTATAACCATGCCAATTTATAACTGCGTGGTAGATTGCAGAGGCGTTCTTTATTCACAAGTCCGCTGACATGTGTGTTGCGAGGCTTTCTGTGATGCTGCATCAGTTAGATTCTGTAGAAACTGATTTTCGCATCGCTAATGTTTAAGCTTTCTTCACGTGTTTGTGATATATACTTGTTTCCGAAAATTAAAGTACAGTAATAGTCTGCGCTCGTGTCGAGTTTTTTTCGCGTCCCTTGTTTATCGCGCTAATATTCGTCAATAAGATTTTTTTTGAGCCGTCATCGATAAAAACAAGCGCTGCCACAGTTAGGCTAGACTTGCCGATACCTTGTTGCTGTGGTGAAATGGCCTAGTAATGTTTTTTCTCCTATATATTATAAAATAAAAGAATTAGGAACAAATCTATGGGGACGCTTAAGCAATTCTTACGATGTGTAAATGTGAGAGCATTACTTGTCGCTGAGTTACGTCGCCGACGAAGTACGAGACCATCGTAACGCAGCTAAACGTGCGAAGCGAGCTGCTGCAGCGAAACAACGTTCACCACCCAAGTCCCCGACAACACGAAATGCGGACCGAGCGGCTGCGAACGAAGATAACATAGCGCCGACATGGCCGTGACCCCTATCATGCGCTATTTAGTGAGTCACCTGCCAGGCAGAAGCGAAACACGTGGACAGTCTTACAGATATTCATCACTGTCGCCAGTCATAACGTTGGCGTAGTGGTTAGCGCGTTCGGTTACGGAGCGGTAGCAGTGGCGGTGGGGCAGGGCATCGAATCCTCACCGGTGCCACTTCTTTCTAAGAATGAAGGTGACGTAAAGTATGTGCCGTTTTCTACCACGCCTCATTTCTGCCATGGCGCAAAGTTCCACGAGCGCCGAGTTGCGCAGCAATTTTGCTTGTATTCACAGGCTTCTTTCACGCTAGTAAAAAAAAAAAAACTTTATGTAGCGCGCATTGAACAACTGAAAACTGTATCTGGAGTTTGTCGAGTTCCTCTACAATTTCCTAACTGACACTTCATCATCTTCAGATAATATTTATGTCCACTGCAGGACGAAGGCTTCTCCGTGCGATCTCTAATTACCCCTGTCTAGCGCGAGCGGATTCCAACTTGCACCTGCAAATTTTCTAACTTAATCACCTCACCTAGTTTTCTGCCGTCATCGACTGTGCTTCGACTTTCTCGGTATCCAATCTGTAACCTTAATGGTCCACCGCATATCCATCCTACGCGTTACATGGCCTGCCCAGCTCCACTTCTTTATCTTAACGTCCATTAGAATATCGGCTATCCCCTTTGCCCTCTGATCCACACTGCTCTCTTCCTGTCTCTTAACGTTAAGCGTAACATGTTTCGTTCCGTCGTTCTTTGGGCGGCCCTTGTTCTTGAGCTTCTTTGTTAACCTCCAAGTTTCTGCCCAATTAGTTTGCACCGGAAGAATGCAATGATTGTACACTGTTCTTTTCAACGACAGTTGTAAGCTCCCAGTCAGGATTTGGCAATGCCTGCCGTATGCACTCCAAACCAATTTTATTCTGAAAATTTCCTTCTCACGATCAGGGTCCCCTGTGAGTAACTGACCTAGATTGACGTACTCCTTGACAGACTCTAGAGACTGACTGCTGTTTCTGAATTCTTGTTCCCTTGCCAGGCTATTGAACATTATCTTTGTCTTCTGCATATTGATATTCAACCCCACTCTTACACTTTCTCGGTTAAAGTCCTCAAGCGTTTGTTGTAATTCCTCCCTATTGTTTCTGAATAGGACAATGTCATCTGCAAACCGAAGGTTGCTGAGATATTCGCCGTTGATCCTCACTCCTACGCTATCCCAGTCTAAGAGCTTCGATACTTCTAAGCATGTCAGGAATAGTATTGGAGAGATTGTATCTCTATGCGTGACTCATTTCTTGATAGGTAAGTTTCTACTTTTCTTAGGGAGAACCAGTGTAGCTGTGGAGTCTTTGTAGATATTTCCCAAGATATTCACGTATGCCTCCTGTACTCCTTGATTACCCAATGCCTCTATGGCTGCTGGTATCTCTACTGAATCAAATGCCTTTTCATAATCGATGGAAGCCCTATAGTGAGGTTTATTGCACTCCGCAGATTTCTCGATTACCTGATTGATAACATGGATTTTCTCGATTGTAGGATATTCCTTCTTGAAGCCAGCCTGTTCTCTTGGTTGATTGAAGTCGAGTGTTGCTCTGATTCTATTGCAAGTTATCTGGGTGAATTGGTACTTATCATCTACTTATTTCGAAAAGTCATCATGTAATCGAAATATTTGCGAGGTTGAATAATTGATTAGGAATAATTATGTAATTAGGCGGAAAGCAAGAAATAATCTTGAGTATCTCCAAGAGACGGCAACCAAAATTACCTTGGTTCTTTGCTGCTATGGAGCATTTGAATATTTTTAAATATTGGTGCACGATAGTGGGGACACCCTGTGTACGTATATTCTGCTGACAATTTTTTACTGTGTGGCTTACCTTTGGTGCACGTTGTAGCTACCTACCAAACATGTGGATCTTACTCAATGTGAGGGACCGGCCAGGAAATGGGTTATTATTCGCAGTTCTAACAAAAAATAAAATTTCTTAATTGCTACGGATTAGTGTGCTGAAGGTGAAATTACCTATTGAAATGAAAAATAATAGCAGGAGCAATCAATAATCATCAACTGAAATGTAACCACACACGCGGAGAAAAATATAAGAATAGATAAAAGAGAACAGATCAAGAAGCTTTAGCAGCGCGTTTATTTGGATTACACTTGACACTGCTTGTATAAAGGGAAGTTTTGCAGTTTTTACTAAACACTCTTACTTGGCGCTTGGTTCTCGCTTGTGTTTGCCATTTCAGCAAAATCTGTACCATTGCATGGATACAATATAATTGCATGCATCATTTCATTCTTTTCGGCACGCTTTTAGATAATTGAAAAAAATAAAACTTTTATTGACGTCGATTCAAACAAGTGTGTTGCATCTGCCGTAATATTTCTGCCGGCAAATGATTGGCTGTCCCATCGAAGTTCAGTTGCACTAACCCATACCTGCAAACTCTCCCGAAGTTTTTCTTAAGTTAACAAATTTGGGCTCCCCGCAAGGGCACCTTGAGTATCAAGGTGATGGTGCTTGGCGCCACCACGGACCCTTAGCCCCCATACCGAAGCTGTCATCCGCACCGTGGCGAAAGGTTTTGAGGTGAAGGGTAGCAACCATGAACGGTGGCGGTCGGGGCCATGGTCAAGCTCCGGCCGACGGGCTCTTCGTCTGTTTACCAGGCGGCGAGCCCTGGGACCTTCCTGTGAATAAGACGGTGAAACAGAGGTGACATTCTAGGAACCGTCAGCATGCCCATATCGCATGAGTATTTCTTCCAAAAAACCCGATCGGTCCCTGAAAAGGGGCCGCACCGAAGAAAGCTTTGACAGAACTCGAACTGATTGCGATCACTTTCCCCGTTTCCTGATTATTCACTCTCTTGTAGACAACGACTCAGTCGCTGCAATGTCTGTTTTTGTTATCGCTAGGACCCTTCAGAAAATGATAGGAAGAAACTATGAAGCAAAGAAACTGTCATCCGGCGATCTTCTTGTTGAAGTGTCACAGAAAGATCATTCTGACATCCTACTCAAGCAAAAGCAGTTTACTCATTTACAGGTGTCCATTACCCCCCACCGCAGTCTGAACACAGTTCAAGGCGTAATATCAGAACGTGATCTGATCCGTGAAACAGACTCAGACCTCCTTGATGGCTTCAGATATCAAGGTGTCACTGCCCTACGCCGCATCACCATAAGGCGAAACGGCGAAGATGTAGTGACACCCCATATCGTCTTGACCTTTAATCGTTCCCGTCTACCAGATGCTGTGAAAGCAGAGTTCATTCACTGCAAAGTACGCCCCTATGTCCCAAACCCGAGAAGATGTTTTAAGTGCCAAAAGTACGGACACGGATCAAACACATGTCGCGGAAAACTCACCTGCGCAAAGTGTGGTGCTCACGAGCATCCTACTGAAAGCTGCAGTGCCACCCAAACAGAATGTCCCAACTGTCATGGGCCGCACGCTGCGTACTCGCGAACTTGCGAAATGTTCCAGAACGAGAAAAAGATCATTCAAATCAAAGTAACGGAAAACATCACATTCCCTGAAGCCCGGAAGAAGCTCTCGCTTCTCTCCGGAAGATCCTACGTTGACGCAGCGCGCCGGGGGGCCGGGCGGCGTCTAGTTACGGTGGGCACGCAATACAGCTTTGCTGATGCGCGCCTTTCTCGGCCCCCCAGCAAGCAGCCATCGGCTGCACCAACCTTTCAAGTCCCAGAGGTCAACTTCGCACACACCTCTGGAACAACCCAGACAACAGAGAGGGAGTCAACCCCTCCTGACAAACCTTCATCCGCTTCCGAGTCTCCGCCGGAAGCAATGGAAGTGACCCCGGGATCCTCAGTGTCTCAGACGCTGAGAGAATCCCCCAAAGAGAGGTGGAGTTTTCTAGACCGCCTCAAACAGAAAAAACATCCGCCAGTCAAGCCGCCTAATAAAGGCGGTGACATTTGAATAACCCGTCCCCTTATCACACGCAAAAATGGCTGCTGAGAGCATTATACACTGGAACTGCCGAGGGCTACTCAGAAATCTGGATGACATATATGAAATACTTGCACAATACCAACCTAACATACTTTGCCTACAGGAAACACACTTAAACCCAACACACAGAAACTTTCTAAAACAATATGCAGTATACCGGAAAGACAGGCAAGGCACTGCCCACTCATCGGGTGGCGTCGGCTATTGTCGTGCAGAACACTATCCCCTGTCAGAGTATCACCCTAGTTACCGATTTAGAGGCAGTGGCATACGGGCTCTAACTTTTGGAAGATTAATAACTGTATGTTCCCTATACATTACTCCGGACCATCACCTCTCCGTCGAAGAATTTGAAAAACTTATTGACCAGCTCCCGGGTCCATTCATGTTGGTTGGAGATTTTAATGCACACCACCCACTATGGGGATGTTCAAGAGCTGATTCCCGAGGTGCGCTAATCGAAAAATTTCTATTGTCTTCCGGTTCCTGTATATTTAATAAGAAAGACCCAACATACTTTAATACAGCACACAGCTCATACACAGCAATAGACCTTGCTATTGGCTCTCCAGTGCTCTTGGCAACCACTGAGTGGGCTGTTATCGATAATCTGTATGGAAGCGACCACTTTCCTGTTTGCTTAAAACACACAGGAAACATAAATATGGGTTTAAATTATCACAGGAAATTTAAAGAACAGGCTGCTGATTGGAAGAAGTTCCGAGAACTCACTAAACTGCCAATTTCTTCAATCGTAGACCTAGGTATAGACGAATTACAATCCATGATCACCCTGCATATTATAGAAGCCGCACAGAAATCAATCCCACAGACATCAAATAAGACACAAAACAAACGTAGGCCATGGTGGAATGCGGAGTGCAAGAATGGCCGTGACAACCAAAACAAAGCATGGTCAAAATTCCGCAGGTATCCTACAGTTAACAATTTAACAGACTTGAAGCGTGCTAAAGCAAATGGCAGGCGTATCCGACGTGCATCCAAACGGGAAAGCTGGCGCTCATTCCTTTCCTCTGTAAACTCCTACACAGATACACATAAAGTGTACAACAGACTTAGAGCACTTCAAGGGCGCAGTGCTCACCCAGTGCCTCTGGTCAGCACTGCTGGTGATACGCTGGAACACCAAGCAGATGCAATAGGAGCACATTTTGAATATATCTTCAGCTCAGCACATTATACAGACTCCTTCATGCGACACAAGCTAGCCGAGGAACGGAAACCTATCCGTGATAAAAGGCCATCCACATGAGGGTACAATAGCCCTTTCACTATGGAGGAACTGAAGGCGGCTCTGGGAACATGTGGCAACTCAGCAGCAGGCCCAGACAGGATTACATATGGCATGCTTAAGCACATACATTAACACACCCTTATAACCATCCTCTTTCTGTTTAACAAGATATGGTCCTTTGGGCGCCTACCCAAAGCTTGGAAAGAGGCTGTTATCATACCCATTCTTAAACAAGGAAAGGAAGCCACACTTGCAGCTAGCTACAGGCCCATTGCCTTGACTAGTTGCTTGTGCAAGGTGTTTGAGAAAATGATAAATCGCCGCCTTGTGTATTTCCTTGCATACAACGGCCTTCTTGACCAACGTCAAGCTGGATTCAGGTCTGGCCGGTCGACAACTGACCAGCTTGTAGCATTTGAATCTTATGTCAGGGATGCCTTTATCCACAAACAACACTGTCTTTCTGTATTCTTTGACCTGGAAAAAGCTTATGACACGACCTGGCGTTATGGCATTCTCCGTGATCTGCATTCTCTTGGAGTCTCGGGAAACATGCTTAATACTATAGAAAGCTACCTCTCCGAACGCACCTTCGTGGTTCGTCTTGGAAATGCTCTATCGAAGCGGTTCATACAGGAGAATGGCGTTCCTCAAGGTGGCGTACTCAGCTGCACGCTTTTCATAGTTAAAATGAACTCCCTAAGCAGTGTGTTGCCCAAAACAATCTCTTACTCTGTTTACGTAGACGATGTCCAGATCAGCTTCAAATCCTGCAACTTGGCCATCTGTGAACGGCAAATTCAGTTGGGGGTAAATAAACTCTCAAGCTGGGCAGATAAAAATGGGTTTAAATTCAACTGTGGGAAAACCGTCTGTTTACCTTTTTCTCAACAGCGTGGCATTAGGCCGGACCCCAACATCACACTGAACGGGCAGACGATAGCCGTTAAACAAGATCACAAATTCCTAGGTGTTGTGGTCGATAAAAAGCTCACCTTTGTTGCACATATCAAGCAGTTCCGATTGAAATGCTTGAAAGCAATGAACTTACTAAAGATCCTTTCCCATCAGTCATGGGGTACAGACCGTGACTGTTTACTGAACCTTCTGAATAGCGTTGTACTGTCACGTATTGACTATGGCTCGGCAGTGTACGAATCAGCGTCAAAGTCTGTGCTAAAGATGCTTGACCCAGTGTACCACCTTGGGCTCCGTCTGGCCACTGGTGCTTTCAGAACTAGCCCAATAGTCAGCCTGTATGTTGAGGCTAACAGATGGTCACTGGAACGGCGAAGGCAGTGCACAAGCTTAGTGTATGCCACTAAGGTGCTCTCTCACGCAGAACATCCATCTGGTGAACTCCTGCGGGACACAAATAACACCCAGCTGTTCTTGAGGCGATCATCAGCAACGCCACCATATCCCATTAGGTCGCGTCACACATTGAAAGCCTGCACATACCGGTCTCCAACCTCCAGGTGGTGTCCCATAAAGACACCATTGCGCCGTGGGAAATACACGCTGTTAACTGTGACATCTCATTTCTTGAGGTGGGCAAACATGGGCACCCGCTCGCAATAAATCAGCACTTTATGTACTTGCAGGCAAAATACAGGTGTGCCGAGTATTACACTGATGCATCCAAGTCCTCAGCTGTCGCATGTGCCGCACATGGCCCTCAATTCTCCGAATCAAAAACAATGAACGAAAATACAAGCATATTTACTGCAGAATGCTGTGGCATCCTCCTTGCCGTAAGGCACATCCTACAGAAGAAACAACCAGCCTCCATCATATACACTGACTCCCTCAGTGCGGTGACGGCGTTGTCATCCGGTAAAAAGCATAAAAATCCAGTGACTAATTTCCTTCTAAAATGTCTCATGTCGGCTCATAAATCCAAACTTAAAATCACACTATGCTGGGTACCGGGGCATTGCAACATAGCTGGCAATGAGGTAGCTGACAGACTTGCGCAGTCAGCTGCCCTCCGTATTTCTATTGACATAGACAATGTACCCTACGAGGACCTTAGGCCACACATTAGAAACAGAATTCGTAGGCAATGGCAAGAAGAATGGGATGCAGCAATCGAAAACAAACTACATACAATAAAGCCCATAATAGGAAGATATGCTACCGAGAAATGCGACAGATATAAAGAGGTTGCACTATGCAGGCTTAGAATAGGCCACACATATGCAACACATTCACATCTGTTAAACAATTCTCCAGCTCCGCACTGTCCAAAATGTGGTGATCGACTGTCCGTCATTCATGTTCTAATCATGTGCAAGAGGCTAGAACCAGACAGGAGACGTTACTTCCCAGAACTATACAGAAATCAGATACCTCCGCACCCGTCCTTCTTTCTCGGCGACTACCAAATGTTTTCACTAAAAAGAGTTTTTAAGTTTTTAGCGAGTGTAGGCTTCCTACGCGCCATTTCATATTACCATTGAACTCAGCCTTGCCTCATTCCCGAGGAAATGGCTGAGATTTCTTATCTTACATGTCAGGCGCTCCGCACTCCTTGCCCTGACAAGGACTGTTGCTGAGGCTGCCTGACCTTGTAAATGTCATGCGCTTTGCCCATAATCATCAAATGTAATCATTACTCAATTATTTTAGGCCCTATACACCACTGTTTTTTATCCTTATCTTTTACTGCTTACTAACCTGAGTCGACCATCAACCTTGTGTTTGGCGCTCTTTGGCCTCAGTTGCCCTTGCGCCATAAAAATCTACCACTAACTAACTAACTAACTAACAAATTTGGGCTCGTTCTGTTATTTTAGAAACGTTGCGTCAAGCTTTGAAAAAAAGTTCCCTTGTAAAAAAACATTTTCGTGGTCGATTTTCGAGTCTTCCGCTGGAAGTACTGGGGGTTAAAAGACGCAAAATGGGTACCTGCTTCAAAAAAATGACTTCATTCAGACAAGTTCTTGAAACAGGCTATATATGCAACAGTAGTCTTCTAAAGAACACTACCCGCCTTTACTATAGCTGTGCCTATGGCGAAAGAAGCAACGAAGAAAGCGTAAGCGATCAGGTAAGCACTTTGTAAAGCTGAAGTCGACTATAGCAGGACAGCCAAGGGAGATTTCCGTACTTCTAACTCTAAAGATATTTAAAAACCTGGTTACAGTGTCAACGAATAAGTTCTGACTATTAGATTAGTAAGCCGTGCTGTTCCGGAATATGTACTGCACTGGATTCAGGATTTACTTTCTGACAAAGAATTCTGTTTTCGTGTTGACCGTTAAGGATGGCGACGCGAGGCCGGGCCGTTGTAAGCAGGCACACTAGCTGCCACTGCTGATAAGATCACTTGAGCTGCCTTTTTACTGTTTTTTTTTTCAGTCTACTACTTCATCATCATCATCATCATCATCAGACTATTTATGTCCACTGCAGGACGAAGGCCTCTCTCTCCCTGTGATCTCCAATTACCCCTGTCTTGCGCTAGCTGATTCCAACTTCCACCTGCAAATTGCCTAACTTCATCACCCCACCTAGTTTTCTGCCGTCCTCGACTGAGTTTCACTTCTCTTGGTATCCACTCTGTAAGTCTAATGGTCCATCGGTTATCCATCCTACGCATTACGTGACCTGCCCAGCTCCATTTCTTCCGCTTAATGTCAACTAGAATATCAGCTATGCCCGTTTTTTCACTGATAGACACCGCTATATTTCTGTCTCTTAACGTTAGGCCTAACATGTTTCGTTCCATTGTTAGGCCTAACGTTAAGAGACGGCAATTCTACTACTTAGGGCAGCGGAAAAACTCGCTTCCTCAACCAACGTGCACTCAGGCTGGCACTCCAAGTTGTACATTCAAACATTAGCCACACACACACACACACACACACAAACACACACACGCACACACACACACACACACATATATATATATATATATATATATATATATATATAGCGTCGTAGCACGCGCGGAGGTTAGAAAAAGACAAGGAGGTAGTGTGGAACGCGTGCTTGAACTGGGTGGTTCATCGTACCAGACTGGTCTTCGCCTTCGGCTGCTCCCTTGATGTGCATTCATCTATCGTCCCGTGTAAATAAACCCACACCTTTGTAACAATTTGGTGGAGCCGCCGTGTACATTGCCCTGGACGACCACCCAGCTCTACCGACTTTGCGATGGAGCAGACGCATGGCTGGCTTGCCACCACAGGCAGCGGACATGGAAGATTCGGGAGAAGGCACATCGGCGGTGAGCCCCAAGACCATCGCGCAGGCCAGGCGGGCTACGGGACACCGGAGTGACATCCAAGCACCTTTTCGGGGAAGTCGGATGAAGACGTGGAATACTGGTTGAAGCACTACCAAAGAGTGAGTTGCCACAACCGCTCGAGTACTATGAAGCAGCTCGAGAACATATATTTTTTCTCGCTGGGACCGCATTTCTCTGGTTTGATAACCATGAGAGCGTGTTGACAACCTGGGACGATTTCCTCGACAAATTTAAGAAGTGCTTCGATGACTCGATGTCTAAAAAGAAGAAAGCTCAGCAGTCCGCTAACGAGAGAAGACCTCAGAACTCCTTTCGACCTAAGGCAGCACTGTCGGAAGTTTGAAGCCCTTAAAATGCGGAGAATTTTGCCAAACTTTGGGTGCTTAGACAATGTCACCGCCGTTGCAAGTTTCACAGTCCCATCTGATGACGAAATCTCCTCGGTAATACCGCAAGTAGCCAAAGAAGAGCTTGCTCTGCTTCGGGTTGCCGACCCAGCTCATGAGCGTAATCAATGCGCGTTTGACCAGCGCCCTCATGCACCACAGGCATCTTGGTCTCGCCAGAGTTATCTTGAACATCGTGTGACCTATACCGAGCGGTTTGAAAGCATGAAATGTGCCCTGTCGGAAATCAGGGACGTAGGCCATTTCCACCCAAAATATTTACTACTCGGGATCCTCCCGGCTACAACCAACCAGCGAGCCCGTTCTCACCGGGTACGACAAATCGTGACTCCCACACCTGCTACCACTGTGGTCTGCCGGGACACATCGCTAGGTACTGCCTTCACCCCAGCAACGAGCTCCGCGATTTTAATCCCTACACCCCTCCTACGTGCGCAGTAGAACCGTGGCCGTTCCCAAGTTCCTCTCAACGACGGCAACAAGAACGCGCGACACGAGCGTACTCCCTAATGCCCGACCGCAGCCTTACCCCTTGTAATATACGCGCGACTGTGCACTTGTGGTGTTGTGGGACCGACGCAAGAGAAGCCAAAGAGAGAATCGAAACTGAGAAGAGAACAGAAAAGGAATAAGAAAGCACGAGGCACGGGCGAAGGAGAGCGTGAGCTGCAGGGCTAAAAAGGCTGGCGGCAAGGAGGCGGTGCCTGTTCGGGAAGTGGCTGCAGCGCGTCTCGAGACCGAGCCAGTATGCAGCCCTGCTGTTCGAAGGAGCCAGACTGTTCCGGGGACGTTCACGGACGTCTGGCCAGACTGTCCTGGGCACGTTCACGGCCCACGGACCAGACTGTTCTGGGGACGTTCACGGACGACTGGCCGGACTGGCCGGGGAACGTTCACGGACGACGGTGAACGGTCGAACGGTGTTGACGTCACGGAGTGGACTGGCCGGTCAGGCGAGAGGACACGGCCTTGGCCCACGACCTGGGTGATATTACGGCCTTAGCCCACGACCTGGGCTCCGTCGAGCGTTGCTAACGCAGTTCCGCACACGGTCGCACCGACGTCTCCAGGAGAACGTAGCTCCCACCCCTAAACGACCGTGCGGGTCGCCACAACCCATCTCGACGTGGCAGGCAGCGTCGACAAGGGGCTATGTGACTCATCCTCCGCCTCACCCTCGGCAACAACCCTGTCGTCTGAGCCGACGCAACTGACCGGGTAGATTCGTGTGTCCCTATCGCCGTGACTAATATATTTACCGCGTCATTGACGGGTGGAACATTTAACACTTCTTTACTGTAAACCTTTCAACGCATATTTCTCATTTACTCTTTCATATGTGTCATGTATACAAGCGCTAATGTGTTATAAGTGTGCAAACGGCTCTGTCTATTACTCGCACCAAGGTTGCCCTTGAGTGCGCAACACTAAACGCGAGCCTGTCCTCACAAATTGGCGTCCGCGACGACAGGACAAAGCCGGTTGTTACACAGTGTAGTTATAGTATATACGGTATGAATGCCCAGGAGCTTAGCGCGTTAGCGGAACGCATGGGTCTGGTTGGTCCAGAACTGAAAGAATGGATTGATGAGGAACGGAGACGGGTGCGTGAGGGACGTGTAGCGGAACGTGAGGCGGAACGTGAGGCGGTAAAGGATCGTCTAGAGTGCGAGGAAAAGATTCTGCAGTTGCGCATAAGGCTAGCGGAGATGGGTGGAGGAGGTGCCCACGTCAATAGGTCTCAGTCGCTCGCACGCAACCAGGCAGAATCCTCGGTTTTCGTGAACCCGCAAAACATGATCCCTATGTTCAACGGAGCCCGCGATGACTTGGACGCATATCTGAAGCGGTTTGAACGAGTAGCCACTGGACAGGGTTGGCCAATAGAGAAATAGGCTACAGCCCTCAGCATATGTCTTGACGGTGAACCGTTGAGAGTGTTTGGTCGGTTGTCTCCGGAGGATTGTCTAGACTATGACTAGACCAAACTGGCATTGATGCAACGTTTCCCGTTTACAGCGGATGGCTCCCGCAAAAAGTTTCGCCACAGCACGCCCCAAGAGAGAGAGACTGGTAAACAGTACGCTGCCAGACTATTTAGCTTATTCGACCGATGGGTTGAACTCTCCAATCGAGGAAAGACTTTTGAAGCTGTCCGCGACTTAGTTGTTGCAGAGCAGTTCATGGATAACTGCCATAGTCGATTCACGCTGTTCCTAAGCGAAATAAATTGCAGAACAGTGGAGACAATCGCAGAAGCCGCGGATCACTTCTTGGAAGCGCAGCAGCAAAATAATTAGCTCACATTCAGGGAGAAGACAATAGACCGCACTGCAAGAGAGGATGAGACACGCACAGAAAGAAATTCAGTCACAGTAGCGCACCCAGGATCTCTGCCAGGGGGGGGGGGGGGGTTGGCAGTTTGCCAATACCATCTAAACAGCACTAATTTCGATTTCTTCACGGGAAATTGTAAAGAAAAATGCGCTTTTTGCGAGTGTGCAGATGATTTCGCGTCTTACATCTTAGTTGCAGCACTCAAATGCGTAAGGAAAGAAAAGGGGTTAAACAAAAGGGGGGGGGGTTAAGTCGGCCTCAGGGGGGGGGGTTACAACCCCCGAATCCCCCCCCCCCCGTCGGTGCGCCACTGCTCAGTCAAGTGCTTCCTCTGCAATAAAAGTGGACACAAGCCTTCTGACGGTCAGGTCAATTCGAAAAGACCTTACTGCGACTACTGCCAAAGGCCGGGACATGACACGCGGGACTGCAGGAAAAAGAAAGGCGCCGCAAGCACTTCTTCTGCCCGCTATATGTCGCGAGAAAATGAGGAACAGCAAAAGCTGTCGTGCGTCCTCCATACTAACGAACAGATGGATGGAAAAACATTGTCTCTACATGCCAACGATATGTCAGTGCAGAACGGTGAACTTTATGGCCAAATTGTGTCCGTATTGCGGGACACTGGCAGCAATACCATTGTGGTGCGCCGTGCTCTCATACCCGACACGGCTTTAACGAGCACAACGGCGATAATGTTACTGGCGGATGGTCGGAGTATCGAGGTGTCAGAAGCCGTAGTGGAAATTCAGTCGCCATATATTTCACGCAGCGTGGTAGCTAAGTGCGTGGAAAATCCCTTATATGACATTATCATTGGAAACGTTGCCGGTTCTCGCCAACCAATGAATCCGGACGAACAATGGAAGACTTTTTCAGGCAAAACGACTGCGACATCGCCAGACCGGAACGAATCGGTCGTCGAAAAGAACCTACCTTGGGCGGCTTCTTCCTTCGTCGAAGCTACAACTATAAGGGGAGACCCGAAAGTAGGTCTCAACTCTTTGCAGGTGTCAAAACAAACTTTCTGTACTGAACAGGAAAAGGACAAATCTACAGGGGTGTAGAGGAAAAGTCGGGAAGATAATGTCTGGAGGGAAAACCTCAACGTAAACATTTTTTTACGAGAAGGGCGTCTTATATAGGACTTATCAGCTCTGTCCGGGTAAATCGGTGCAGCAAGCTGTGGTACCTATGTGTCTGAGAGCCCAGGTGCTATCCTTGGCCCACGAAAACCCAATGTCCGGACACCAAGGCATCAAAAAGACAACGGACCGAGTTCTCGCATCTTTTTATTGGCCCGGAGTGCAAGAAGTCCGTCGATACGTACGTTCATGAGATGTGTGCCAACGGACGTTTCCTAAAGGAAGACTTGGCAAAGCACCGTTGGGACGCATGCCACTGATAGACATGCCCTTCGAACGAGTCGCCGTAGACATAATTGGCCCATTGTCTCCCGCTTCATCTAAAGGAAACCAGTATATATTGACGCTAGTGGATTTTTCCACCCGATACCCGGATTCTGTGCCCCTACCTTCCATTGACGCAGCCACAGTGGCCGAAGGATTGGTAGAAATGTTTTCACGGATTGGCTTCCCTCAAGAAATTCTGTGACCAGGCATCGTGTTTCACGTCGAACATGATAAAAGAATTGAATTCATTGTTGGCAATGAAGCACTTGAGCTCTACTCCGTACCATCCTTTGTGTAACGGAATGGTAGAGCGCTTTAATGGCACACTGAAGCAAATGCTGCGCAAGTTGTGCTAGGAACAGCCCAAGTCCTGGGATCGTTTCCTTGCACCACTTCTATTTGCCTGCAGGGAAGTACCTCAAACAAGCCTGGGTTTTCCCCCGTTTGAGTTGATATATGGAAGGCATGTGCGAGGACCCCTTACAGTTCTAAAAGAGCTCTGGACTAAACAACACCTTAGTGACGAAATCAAGATCACATACTAATACGTTTTTGATCTCAGGCAACGTCTCGAACAAACCTTGGAACTTGCGCATCAAAACTTGCTGCGAGCACAAAAGAATGAAAAGAAATATTTTGACAGGGGCGCCAAGCGCCGACAACTGAAGGTCGGAGATCGAGTATTGATACTGCTCCCAACAGACAACAACAAATTGCTTGAGCAATGGAAGGGACCATACCCGGTAATCGAAAAAAATGATTATGATTACTGGGTGGATTAGGCCACTGTATGAAGCTCTTCCACATAAATATGTTGAAACGCCACGAGTAACGCTCTATCCCACCTTGTCAAGCTTCAGCGCTTGTCGTCGTAGAAGAAGCCGAGAGCGAAACACCTCTACCGAGTTTTTAAATTGCACCGGGCAAAGGAATTGAGGCAATTAAAGTCTCCGATGAACTAGACAAGTCAATGCTCCGAGCTGTATACTATTTAGAGACCTACAAAAATATTTTTTCTGAGATTCCGGGGAAAACTAACCTGCTAGAATGTCGCTTAGAGTTAACTACCACCGAACCCATCAATACTCCACAATACCCACTGCCGTTCGCCTTGAGAGAAGTTGTGGAGAAAGACGTTAATGACATGCTGAAGTTAGGAGTTATGCAAGGCTCTCAGTCTGCTTACAACTCGCCCTTGGTTCTGGTACGCAAACCTGACAGAAGTTACCGAGCGTGCATTGATTTTCACCGTATCAACAACGTACGCACCGCGGATGCATAGCCCATGCCGAGAACTGACGTAATGTTTGCGGAAGTTGGTACAAAGAAGCATTTTTCAAAGTTTGACCTGAAGAAAGGCTATTGGCAGGTGCCATTAGCGGAATCTTCAAGGGCCCAAACAGCTTTCTCCACTCAGTCCGGTCACTACCATTTTTTATGCCATTCGGGATGAAAACGTCATCCGCCATTTTCACTCGCCTGATGAGGACCTTGCTTCAGGGCATGAAAAACGTCGTGCATTATATTGAAGATGTACTTGTGGCAACCTGGACATGGCCAGAACATCTCGAAGCTCTACAGCAACTCTTTCATCGAATACGAACGGCTGGTCTTACGAAAAAACCACAAAAGTGCGAGATTGGAGCGTCGTCAATCACGTTTTTAGGCCATCGCTTTGGAGGCGGACAAGTCCAACCGGTAGAGATCTGAATCACCAAAATACTCAATGCGCCGAAGCCGCAAACAAAGAAGCAAGTGCGATCGTTTCTTGGCTTGGCAGGGTATTATCGAGACCTCATCCCGAGCTACGCCGATACAGCGCAGCCTCTGGTGGAAATGACGTGAAAATCAGCGGCAAACCAAGTGATTTGGACACCTGCACGCGAGGACGCATTTTCCAGGCTTAAGCTCACTCTCTCGTCACGACCCGTGGCAAAGGCACTAGATCTCGACAAAGAGTTCGTGCTCCGGACAGACGCGTCCAACACAAGATTAGGCGCACTTCTGTTGCAACTATACGATGGTATGCTTCACTCAGTCTCCTATGCTAGTCGGCAACTTCTCCCACGAGAGACACGGTGCTCTGCGATTGAGCGTGAGTGTCTGGCTCTCGTATGGGCAATAGAAAAATTCCACATATTTTTGTATGGAACCTTTTTTGTCGTTCAGATAGACCATCAGCCACTGCACTATCTTTCGCAGGCCAAACATTTAAATAGTAGGGTACTTCGTTGGAGCTTGGCCTTGCAGGAATAATCCTTCCGCGTGGAACACATCAAAGGATCTGCCATTGTTGGTGCCGACTACATGAGCCGTTGTGACAGCGCAGAGACCTCAATGTAAATGCATGTACTCTGATCAGAGATTGTATACCCTGTGAACATTCGGGATATATTTGAACTGTGAACATTCTTTTGATTTATTTCCAGCGCATATATTTTCCAGCAGTTTTTTTTCTTTGTTCTTAAACAAAACAAAAAAAACTCCTTCAACAGGGGGGCTTTTGTAATATACGCGCGACTGTGCACTTGTGGTGTAGTGGGACCGACGCACGAGAAGCCAAAGAGAGAAGCGAATCTGAGAAGAGAACAGAAAAGGAAGAAGAAAGCACGAGTCACGGGCGAAGCAGAGCATGAGCTGCGGGGCTAAAAAGGCTGGCGGCAAGGAAGCGGTGCCGGTTCGGGAAGTGGCTGCAGCGCGTCTCGAGACCGAGCCAGTATGCAGCCCTGCTGTTCGAAGGAGCCAGACTGTTCCGGGGACGTTCACGGACAACGGACCAGACTGTTCCGGGGACGTTCACGGACGACTGGCCAGACTGTCCTGGGCACGTTCACGGCTCACGGACCACACTGTTCTGGGGACTTTCACGGACGACTGGCCGGACTGGCCGGGGAACGTTCACGGACGACGGTGAACGGTCGAACGGTGTTGACGTCACGGAGTGGACTGGCCGGTCAGGCGAGAGGACACGGCCTTGGACCACGACCTGGGCTATATTACGGCCTTAGCCCTCGACCTGGGCTCCGTCGACCTTTGCTAACGCAGTTACCCACCCGGTCTCACCGACGTCTCTAGGAGAACGTAGCTCCCACCCACTCATCGACCGTGCGGGTCGCCACAACCCAGCTCGACGTGGCAGGCAGCGTCGACAAGGGGCTATGCAACTCATCCTCCGCCTCACCCTCGGCAACAACCCCGTCGTCTGAGCCAACGCAACTGACCGGGTAGATTCGTGTGTCACTATCGCCGTGACTAAGATATTTACCGCGCGTCATTGACGGGTGGAACATTTAACACTTATATACTGTAAACATTCCAACGCATATTTTTCATATACTCTTTCATATGTGTCATATATACAAGTGCTAATGTGTTATAAGTGTGCAAATGGCTCTGTCTATTGCTCGCACCAAGGTTGCCCTTGAGTGCGCAACACTAAACCCGAACATGTCCTCACAGCCCTCCACCGACCCGCCAACGGCGATCCCCGTCACCGCATCGTCACTCTGGGTCACCGCCACCGCTGGGAAACTAGCTGGTGCGACTGATGGGGGCGAGGCCGCAGTATGATCACCTTCATCGAGACCCCCATGTGCAGTGATGTTAAAGAACAAAGTGTGTGTTTATGTAAGGCAATGTGAGTACGATAGCATTAGTCGATGCCGGGGCTACAGTCTCTATAATGAGTCTAGCTTTCAAAGATCGTCTAGGGAAAAATATTGTCTGCTTGTGACCGGAACGCTACCTTTCGCGGTGTTGGTGGAGAACTGTTGCGCCAAATTGGAGTTTGTTATGTATCGATCACCATATGTAGGCAAAAGTTCAATACTGAACACACTGTACTCGCACGCGCTACCCATGACGTTATCTTAGGTATTGATTTCTTGCGTGAATGCGGGGTGACTTTGGATTGTGGTAGTGGCACCATTTCTCTTCGCAGCGCCATGCATACTCCCATGACCGAATTCATTATTGGTACCTCGGACGCTTTCTCGGTCTCGCAAGATGTCTGTGTGCCCCCACAGACAGCAACGTTCGTACCCGTACACTCTTCTCGTCCTCGTAAGGGATCCTGTTATGTTTAGTCGAGCCCAATTTCAACAACGCGCTCTAGATAACTGCGATAGTGTCTCGTTGCCTCGTGCTCGCCGTCGACGGTTACACCCACTTGTGGATAGTAAATTTCTCAACACAAACGATATATCTGCCGGAAGGACTTAAACTAGCAAGCTTTGACGAAGAAACTACCACGACTGTCCAAACCGTGGAACTGTCGCCTGCCGGAGAGAAATCCCATCCTGATTCCTACCCTGATTATTCTCTTGAATTTGAGCGCATGATCAACAAGTCGCTCCCTCCTGCTGAGCGGCTTCTCCTTCAAGAGGTGCTGGCAAGTTACACTTGAGTGTTTGATTTTACGCAAGACCAAAAATCAACAGATACGCTGCCGCCGTCTCGCACGCAACGTCGGATCCATAACGGGCAAGCGTCGCCAATTCGTCAGAAGCCTTACCACGTTTCGCCTTCAGAGAGGAAAATCATCGCCGAGCAGGTTCAAGAAATCTTGCGGAATGGAGCCACACAAGAATCATGTAGCCCGTGGGCAGCTCCGGTGATTCTCGTCAAAAAGGACAACTCGTGGCGGTTTTGCGTGGACTACCGCCGTCTCAATGCCGTCACAAAAAAGACGTGTACCCACTGTTCGACGTTCTCTATACGCCGAGCCAACCGAGCTCAGGCGCAAAATGGCGCGAATGAAAAAGCAAAGCACAAGCGAAACGCAAGCTCCGCTCGTTTCCAAGGGCAACGGCTGGGAGACCAATCATCGTGCAGGAAAACGGGCGCAAGGCCGTCTGCCGCGGAGGGGACTCGCGAGGGGCGAGAAGGAGGTGAGGAGGTAGCGCGCCGGCGGCAGAGTTTAAAGGGGCTTTACGAGGCCCTTTCCGTCCACGCCCTCTTTGAGCGCGAGGGGCAGTATGGGAACCTGTGGCCTGATGAGCAGCGTCGGAGCACCTGAACGTCGCCCCCGAGGGCTCCGATGTCGCTGCGCATGCGTGAGCTGAGAGAAGGTGAGAAAGGAGAACAACTCTCCTTTGCCGGATGTGACGTCACATTATTGTTTGTTTTTTGCTTTTTGAAATAGCTACTCTCGAACTCAGACACTATGGTTCGCGCCTCGTTCGCGCGCGCATTGTGAGCATTCAAGTTTCGTTTTTTGCACTTGCTTAGTAGCTGAAATTGCGGACATTGCAGGGTTGGGCTTGATGACATTTGTTGCTCAGCTGCCGCGACACATTTGGAGCAAAGGTGAGTGTCGTGCGATTGCCCGTTCTCTAGCTGACACTTGTAAAAACAACCGGTTGCGCATTTGAGCTGTGGCCGATGTGATCTCGAAATTCGAAGGAGCACGAAACGGTTGTCGCAGGTCTCGTAGTGATCGCAGGATAATTTATTCGTTCGTGCCTTCAACAAGTACTATCACAGTTCCTACGCGTTACCCCGATGTAAAACGAACGGCGGAAGCGTTCACGCGCCGGAAAATGCATGCACTCAACTAGCTCTATCGGTGAATGCCGTCCTTTGGTATATATCTCGTGCGTAGGTCTTTGTTTCTCCATCTCTATGGGATGACTACGCTATGCGCCTCTTATTTACCCATGCAATTCAATTACCTTGCTGCTGCATTCAATTACCTTGCTCACTGCTTGCGCTGACCGCGGTAGGTGCGTCAGAGGCTTTCATTTGTTGCAGTGAGATAAAGAAAGCGTATTTCTTTCACTTACAGCTTCTTAGCAACTCTTTTGAGAGCCGTGGAGTTAAATCGTGCAATGTGTACGTTGTGAGCAAGCTGTTAACCAAACCCGCTTTACTGCTGCTGTCGCTTTTACGGGCACCTTCAAAATTAAACATATATGAGTGTATGAATTCAGCTCACCTTTCTATACACATCCGTTGCTTTCGTTGTTCGTAGATCATGTGCGTACCTTTGCAACCGTAATCGACATTGTAAAAACAGCAGGAAGGCAGATGACACAAATACTGTGTCCGCCTTAATTGTTGTCTGTGCTGTTTTTATAATGTAAACAACTCCACACACTTGCTGTTTACACCAAAACAATCTTGATATTTTTTTTTTCTTGTAGGAGGATTTGCTTCTAACTGCGGCAGTGACGTTGTGTATTGTCCTCAGGAACGCTTGCGGTGTGCACATTTGTCTAATTTGTTTCACTGTGCTGCTGCTGTCTTTACAGCTTCTGCTTATTTCCTTTGGCCGCACCTTATATTTGTTGTCTTTGTCAACATCTGACCTGTTTCTGCCTTGTTGAAAGCAAGTGGCCACAAGTACTGCTTAGTTTGCTCAGTCTAAACCTGGTATGTATATCTATTTGCTAAGGGCATGCTTCTGCTCCTTTAAAGGTTGCTTTAACTAATAGTGGTTTGAGTCATTGTGTATGACACCAGATAATTATTGTTCTAAAATGGTGGCAAAGCTTGTCCGTGCACAGATTTAAAGTATGGAGATGCTAAACATTAAAATGTTCCAAGTTGCCACAAAGTATTACACGCATTTAAATTTGCAGTCGCAAAAGACGTACTAAAAGTATAATCCACAAAATTTGCTTCGAGGTGTCTTGAGACAATGAATTGTAGAGAAAGAATTCTATTGTGAGTTGCCAATGCTTGTCGTGAGCTCTAGCCCATTTTTCTATGCAGCCACTGTTGCTTCGTTGTCTGTGCTTGTTACTAACAAGAAATTGAGCTCCGTGGTTCCCCTGATTTTTGTAGCTCATAAAATGCAAATGTCTCGACATTGGCAGCCTTAGTGCCTCAAGGTAGAACACGAGTGTTCATTGGCCAGTTGCCTGCTTTTAAGATAATGTTGTATTTAATGTCAGGGGTTTAAAGGATACTTCACATCTGCCATCATGGCTGTTAGTTCTGCTGTCTAGCACTTCCAGGACAAAGTTTGGTACACATGTGAAACTATCCAAGAAAATGGACATTGGGACAACTGCTGACGTAGCTCACTTGGTAGAGCATCGCAAGCGCAAAGCAGAAAATGTTGGTTAAACTCCAACCGGCAGCAAGTTGTCTCTTAATGCAAAGCATTATCATGATCTATTTTCGAATTTCTTAGTACACCTGCCCAGGTAGCTTCATTAATAATTAGTAATGCTCCTGATGGTGGGTATTGAACGCGAGTCCCTAGTGCAGCAGCCCAATTATTTGCCCATTAGGCTACAGATGCATGCATAGCTCGCCAGATTAACCGCACTGGTTCTCTCGTAGCAGCTAATGCTTTCAGGTGTTATGTGACACTCGCAGAGTTTGGGATTCACCCGTTTCAGCTCATATGCAACATATAAAGCAGGTGTTGTGTTTGCTTTGGTGACGCGTTGTGCGTGCAATTGTTTTTGGTTTCTCTATTTTGGTGTATTGTGCTTTGTATTCGATATGGTGCTGGGCATTACCTCAATCACAGCTTCGATGCTGTGCCCAAAGAAAAAAACATTTGTAAGCAGGTGCTCGAGTGACGTGAAGCTCACTCTCCCTCATTCTCTCTTGCAGGTAGTGCATCCAGTTTAGCGCCGTGCACATGTGTACGGACGCGTGCACGGACGTAACGCTGCTGCCCATCGCGAGTCGTAAGCGAAAAAAAAGGCCGACTGAAAAAAAACAACAAGAAATATAATAAGCTGCACGATCAACAGATTTTTGAAGAGACCGTTTCAACAGAGATATCTGAAGCAGATCGTTATTGGACTATGAAGAAATGTGCAGTGGATAACAGCAAAACATGTGGTAACCGACTGACTGACGGTAGTAAGGCTCACAGCCTAAGTTTTTCACTATTTACACCGATAATGTAGCACGTATTTGCGCAATTAAATCACCTGCTATGCGCAGCAACCGCACTCAATTGAAGCCGCCAACGCAGCGATGCACCATTTGCTATTTCAGGATCACGAAAAACAATGTATTCACCGAAGTACAGCGGCGGTTGACCTGTCGGCAAGCTGTTAATTCACATATGGCGAAAGCAAATGTCACGGAGTCCAAGCCCACGAAACTGCGCTCACAAGAATATCGCGCACGCTTGGGCCTTTCCGACATGCACAATAGCGCACGCAGAGCGTGGTGCAGCCGACACCCGACATTCGTGACTGATCTACGTTCGAGAGTAGCTATTTCAAAAAGCAAACAAAAAAAAAGAAACAATGTGACGTCGCATCCGGCAAAGGAGAGTTGTTCTCCTTTCTCACCTTCTCTCAGCTCAGGCATGCGCAGCGACCACGGAGCCCTCGGGGGCGACGTTCAGGTTATACGAACGTCCGTGAAAGCATTGCTTTCGAGCAAACCTTTTCAAATTAAGTTTTCGCTCATGTCCACGAGATAGCAAATTTCAGTGTTACATTAGCCGCTATATTTTCCAATTTCATGTGACCTAGCTACCTCAGGTTGCATTTACGCGCCGAGGCTTTTAACAAAAATAGTTGTCAGCTGAAAATCAAAGCGGTGGTGCCACTATTTGGATGTTGTGATATTTGTGAAATTGATTATATTTTTCCCCTAGTCATGCTAAACTACTTACCGGTCACATGCTTGGACTTCTGAAGGAGCACTTGAAAGGTTTTCCTTCCAACCCAGTATTGTAACTGACGCCTGTCAGAGGTATGAGAGTGGTATTTGCCCTGCAGCACTGCCATGAGTTCAAGATCCAGATGTGTCTCATGTAATAACTGTGCTCGCCGACTGTCTCTATCCGTATGTCACTAGAAAGTACAAAGGATACATTTCTGAATTGTTGCAACATTTATTTTTCGTTAAATGCTCAAAATATTTTTTTCTTTTCCTGATCAATAAGGACTTGCACAGATTGCAGATTTGCATAGTTTGAAAAAAGTATTGCATAGTGGGCCTGTAGGTTTTTTTGAATTTATTGTTACCCTTCAGACTGGCCAAATATGTTGACAGCAACAGCGAATACCTCCTTGCTGTATTTGCATTTCCTTGGAATGTCTGTTCCGTGTTCTTCATAACAGTACATGGTGCCATTTAGTTTTCTACCGTGTCGAATTGTGCACTGACACTTTCAAGTGAGCAAGTGTAGGTTTGTATTGCAACGGAAATAACAACATGAGTGCTTCTTCAATTGTCTTCCATCACCGCCTTGCTAGTGCCTTCTTCAATGTGCAAGAATGGCTTGTAACAATATTGTTAAGTGTTTCATGTGAGGATATGGAATACAATAATTTTCTCTTTTTCTCTGAACATATTCAGCCGGAAAAACATGTTGACAGCTATGCCTTTTTCATGTTGGCCATAGCATTTTGTAGATAATGGTGTGACAGCTTGGGAAGTGTCTGAAGAGTATTGTTAGTTGGTGCATAATCATATTGTTGCTACTGGGAGGATCACAGGCACTTTTTTTTTCATACTATTAACATGTTTCCATTTTTCTTTTTGTGGCTCAATCATAAGTAGACCTGGTCACTTTTTTAGTTTGTCATTTACTTTTGTTACACATCAGTATTATATACTATCAATTAAGTTGGGATATGAAGCCATTTGATGTTGCATTCATGGAGAATCCTGGCCAATCCCTCGTCATGGGTGTGCCATATTTCATAGGCAACACTCATTATATAGTCTCTCTTCTTGTGGTAAGAGTGTATCCCAAAGCCTGTTTTGGATGCTTGCAGAGCAGTTGAGATTTAGACATCAATGCCAGCTCACAAAGCACCTCATACGGTAATCAGCCAGCCGCCTCCGCAGATGGGGAATTCTGCAGTTTGCAATCGTACTGTTTCGGTTGTCCTTGGCAGAGATTTCAATTGTACACAGTGGGAATATATTGTAGGACCATATAAAAATAATGCGATGACAATGGCCATGTGGCTTAAATTATAGTAGATTACGACCAGCATTAGCTCAAGCGCTGCTAAAGGTGTGTGGTATGTAAAAATTAATAAAGTGCTGGTTTTAAATTAAAGTGCAGCCTAGCAGGTTTCGAGAACTTTTACTCTGGCAGAATGACAAAATAAATTATTTGAAATCAGTGATGCCACGCTGATGAGGCTTGGGCATGAATATCCTCTAGCCAAATTCACAAGGATCTTGAATGAATTCTTCACTAGGCTCAACAGTTTTGTTGTTTCCCTATATTGTTTCTATAGGAACAGTGCACAACAAAAATCTTGCGGCTTCCTGTTGTCTTAACACCCTATAATTGTCCTTAGATCCATGGTTCTCAGCCATGGATGTGTCGGTGACCCCTTGTGGATTGGTGGAAGTGATGGGGACCACTTGCAATGACGGGAGAGGGGGGGTATAAACTAACACAATATTAGGCGTGAAACAGGTGCCTTTTATTGCTACTTTGCAAAGAATGGTCAAACAAAAGTGCCACTTCAACTCAGTCTGGACAGCTTGTCAATACATGATGCAGTCACGCTTAAGCAGAGTCACATATCTGCAGCCACATTCAACCTGTTTCTGTATTTGCTTTTCAAGTATGCAAGCATGGAAAAAGCATGCTTGCATGCATATGATATAAAACTGCAACAAAAGCTTTACAGCCATCTTATGTAGAAGGGAAAACATTTCTGCAGTCCCCAACCAGAATGCCTCAAGACTTGCAGTGGCCACAAAAAAAAAAAAAGAAAAACTTGGTTGCTTTTTTTGTTAGTGGGGGTTTTGCGGATCCCCCATTTGAGAACCACTGCCTTAGATGTAGAGCCATTTGATGTTCATCAATTAATATTTACACAGGATTTAGATGACGCCTTTAAAGACAAGTGTCCCTTATGCTTCCACGTAAAGAAGCACTGACATAGGAGTTTTGTGCTTAATTTTTTATATTAATCTGGTTGCACATGCCAGCTTTTAAGATCACACCATGCCGTTGAAAAGCTGGGTGTGCTTTGAGCGATTCTTAACGAATGCCAAGACCTGTTTCACTAAATAAAATATTCTTTTGGCCCTTCTCAAACATCTTAACTGAAATTAATTTAATTCTGGTGTTCTACAAGTCACAACTGTGGTTGCGGACTCCGGCTTAATTTTGATTGCCTGAGGTATTTTATAGTGCACCCAATCCACACATGCGTTCTTGTATTCCGCCCCCATCCGAATGAGAATTGTGCTGCTGAGGTCGCCACGGCCAGGATCGAACCCGCAACCTCAGCAGCACAATGCTTCTCAGACATTTCTTTGCATTGAAGCACAAAATGAGTCTGCTCTACAAACTTTTCTACTGGTACTTCTCAGGGAACATGGAGCATCACCCTCACCTTCCAAGTGGCTCCTCCCATCACACATCAAATGTGCACCAAGAAAGAAAGGCCAATGTTGTGGTGCAGAGAGGCCTTGACATGTTCGGCATTCAATAGCACAATAATGGCATGGCTTACTCACAAACTGGAGCATGCATCACTTGCTTCTGATCTACCATGCCATGATGTCGTGAAATCGTGGAGCCAAACTGCCTTTGGCATTTTTAAATGTTCGCATTAAGGATAATATATTTCTTGTGCACAGAAGCAATATAAAGTTTCATAGTGTAATTAACTGATTGACAGCTACACACGCATAAGAAAAAGATTGTGCCAGGACTACTTAAACTCTGCAATCTTTAAATTAGCTTGGCCCATTCTTGCAATGTTACACATTTCAGATGAATGCAGGTCACTCATTACAGTTATGCCAGCTTTTGTACGTTTTAGACATGCAATGTTTGCCCCAGTTTTATACGGCGATCATAGATAGCCACACCACGTTGGTAGAATAATTCAGAAGTAAATTTTAGTAAAAGCACCATTTATGCCCGGGCTTAGACTATGCCAGTGTAATTTGTGATTCTCATCAGCAATACCAAATCAATAAACTTGAACGCGTTCAGAAATTGGCAGCAAGATTTATTTACTCTTCCTATCGACGAACGTAATCTGCAACAGCCCTGCTAACAAGGGCAGGACTGCAAACAGTGAATGTCTGGAGAAAAATAGCCTGCCTAAAGTTCCGTTATCAGTTGAACAGTAAATTTACCTAACTCACCTGCTCCCACCTAGAAGAATGTTTTTTACCCTATAACTCACGAGTTGATGTGTACAAATATTAATTTCTTGTTCACACTATAGCTATGTGGAATAACCTTGTTCCTGAAGTTTTCAATGGTGTTGATGGCTTGACTTTTTTTGAACGGAATTTGGACTTTTATTTTTTATAAGTTGTATTATTATAGTATTTTTTTCTTGATTATAGTTTTTTCTTCTTATTATAGTATTTTTTTCTTATTATAGTATTGATGACAGATTTTATTCTATTGTATATGCACATCCCACCCTGCAACAGCCCTTTTGGGCTTACAGTATTCTAAATAATAAAGTAAAATGGGGTTGCTCCATGTTCAGGTCTACAAGCATGGCATTGTAAATGGGCGCCAGAAGCAGCAGCTTTTCAAGGTATTTTGCTGCACCATCCAATTATTGTGCCCCTCTCCACTCTCGCTGGTGAACAAGGGGCTTTCAAGGTATGCTGTGCTGTTCCTAAAATGCCGCCCGAGGCGGCCGTCTGTTTTGCCTACAGGACGAAAAGTCCCTGGCCAGGAGTGCATCAAACATGCAGAAAAAGCTGTTGATTGTGCTACTGAAGTTCTAGAGATGAACTGTAGTTTTGCTCTCAGGTTGAAAAATACAGCAATGCTGTAGCAAGCAGTGTGGTGAAAGCTGTTGCAGGGCTCTTCCAAGGCATAGCCAGCACTGCATGCACATACTTTGCACGCACGAGGCTTTAGCAATAATACTTCTAGTAAATTGCATTTGTCCAGCTTCACTCTGTTTTTAACACTGGCAGGTTTTAAAATCCGTGAGAAAAGGTAGGCCTTTTTTCTTTTAATTGGCTTATGCACAAGAAAGTGTGTGTGCATGGAAGGGGGCTCCTTTATCAAGCCACATGATAAAGTGAAGCCTTGTGCATTTGTCTGCAGTCACTCACTGCGCTTTCAAACACGCAATCAGAACAGAGAGCACAGGAAAACACACAAGCAGTAGATTCAGCAATTTATTTCAAACAAATGCAGTTTTATTTTACAGAATGACCACATTCCCAAAAAGCAACCACATGCTATGCACATAATACAACCAACTTAGGTTAATTCAGCAGCTGTTAATGTGTACTACCTTTATATGTTCAATGTTTCAAGTCTCAAAGCGTGCCCCTGCTTTGTAACTTGTCCTTTTAACTTAAATGCTAAATTTAGCACGATTACCACACTGATAGAAGAAAACTACATATTGTCACGGTATGATTCATCTAGAGGAGCATCGATGAAGAAGACGCTGATGATCTGGCGCATGCTCTCGACTATATGGTTGACGCTTGATCGCCTTGTAAATATACTGTAAATACGTTTTCCTGTTGTGTTTGCCTCCCCGTAACATCTTGGTGGAAGTGCTGGGGGTATAACGCAAGACGGAGCTTCGCAGCGGCCGCCAAGTCGCCACTCTAGTCATGTCCACCAGCGGTGAAACTGCGTCAGCGGCGGCCGCCATGCCAACAGTCGTCCTGGCTCCACCCCGTGACCCTGGGACCTTTTCCGGCACTGCTGGCGACGACGTCGACAAATGGATTCGACTCTACGAATGCGTAAGCGCACATTACAGGTGGGACCCGACCATGATGTTGGCGAATGTCATATTTTATCTAAAGGGAACGGCGAAGGCCTGGTTCGATAACAACGAAGAGGAGCTCACAAGCTGGAGCGTATGTAAGACTAAACTTCGCAAGTTGTTTGGCCAACCTGCAGGCTGCCAGCGTGCTGCCAAGCAAGAACTTGCCTCGCGTGTGCTGACGCCTACTGAGTCGTACTTGACGTACATTCAGGATGTGCTGACCCTTTGCCGGAAGGTTGACGCCAAGATGACAGAATGCCGATAAGGTTGCGCACCTGCTGAAAGGGATCGCGGACGATGCGTTTAACCTGATCGTGTTTAAAAACTCTTCGACAGTCAACGAGATTATTACTGAATGCCGACGCTTCGAAGATGCTAAAAGCCGACGTATCGCCCACCAATTCGCCCGCCTTCCGAACACGGCAGCGACATCAACGTGTGAGGATGTTCATATGCCGACTCAGCCTTCAACATCGGAGACCATCACCCGAATTGTTCGACGCGAAATTGAAGCCGCATCGCCTCGCCCGCACATTTAATGCGAGGAGAGCCCTGTGATGCCCCACCTACGATATCCCTTATACAATCCGTTGTTCGTCAAGAACTGGCAAACGTGGGCCTTCAAACCATCTGCTCTGTGAACCACCCTGACAGTTACCCTTCGGCCACCTTTAACCCTCTCCAACGCCGTTACCCCACTCCAAATTATCGCGATCCAAATGCGTGGCGGACGCCTGACGACAAGTCAATTTGCTTTCGATGTGGACGTGTTGGACACATTTCACGATATTGCCGAAGTCCTTGGCCCTCGTCTTCTCGACCCAGCTCATCCAGCTTCCGCTATCCACCCCGAAGCCAGCACCAGGTACCAAGCCAACCTGACCAAGAAACATCTGCCGAGACCACTACTACCACCGCCCATTACAGCCGCTCGCCCTCCCCACGACGCCGACCTTCTCGGTCACCCCCACCACGCCGTTCCCCGTCCCCGTCTTACTCCCGGCGTTTTCCTTCGGGAAACTAACGGCTGCAGCTCCTGGAGGTGATGCTGCTATTCCGACCTGCTCTCCAATTCCTCTGTTGACGCTCCCTACCAATCAGAACTTGATTGACGTTGAAGTGGATGGCCTACCTGTTACTGCTTTGATTGACACCGGCGCCCATATTTCTGTTATGAGTTCTCACCTCCGCCGGCAGTTGAAAAAAGTTATGACCCCTGCCCCATCACGTGTTGTCCAAGTGGCCGACGGTGGTACGTCTCCCGTAGCTGGCCTTTGTACCGCACATGTCAGTGTAGCCGGCCGTCAAACTTCTGTTTTGTTCACCGTCCTCGTCTGCTGTTCCAATGACGTCATCCTCGGTCTTGACTTTTTGTCCGCCCACTCCGCCCTCATCGATTGTTCCGCTGGTACTGTACAGCTTGACCTATCAAGTGTAATTGATCAACCCAGACCAATCAAGAGTCGGCTCTGTTCTGCTGAGCACGTCCGTTTGCCGCCGCAAGCCGTGACTTGTGTTGCTGTGACGCCCTCTCCACCAGTCCCCGACGGCGATTATGTGCTCGCTCCCATCACCGCCGTTCTGTTGACGCACAGTGTTGGTTTGCCTCACACTGTTATAACTATAAGGGACAATCTTACTTGTCTTCCTGTGATTAATTTCGGACTGTGTTCACAAGTGCTCCCACAAGGCATTTCACTCGCTATGCTGACGCCCTCCTACGATTACGTTATCTCGACCTTGTCTCCTCCGGATGCTGGTCGCTCGCACACCACCGATATCGCGTCTTCTTCGCCAGGTCTGTCTCCTCCCGACCTGAAGAAAATGATTGCTCCAGACCTTTCGCCCCATCACGCTGACGATCTCCTTCGACTCCTCTTCTCTTATAGGGACGTCTTTGACCTTTGCGACCGTCCTCTGGGTCAAACCTGCGCTGTCAAACACCGCATAAACACTGGCGATGCCCATCCGATCCACCGACGGCCATACCGCGTCTCTCGAGCTGAGCGCCGCATCATTCAAAAGGAGGTCGACAAGATGCTTGCCAAAGATATAATCGAGCCGTCCTGCAGCCCTTGGGCTTCTCCTGTGGTTCTTGTTAAAAAGAAAGATGACAGTTGGCGATTTTGCGTGGACTACCGACATCTCAACAAGATCACCAAAAAAGACGTGTACCCGCTCCCACGCATAGACGACGCCCTGGATTGCCTTCACGGCGCCAAGTATTTTTCTTCAATCGACCTTCGGTCAGGGTACTGGCAGATCGCCGTTGATGACATGGACCGTGAGAAGACCGCTTTTGTTACCCCTGACGGCCTTTATCAGTTTAAAGTCATGCCTTTCGGCTTATGCAACGCCCCGGCCACCTTCGAACGCATGATCGACACCCACGGTTTTAAATGGTCCATTTGCCTGTGTTATCTTGATGACGTCATTGTATTTTCACCGAACTTTGAAACGCATCTCGACCGACTTTCTTCTATCCTTTCTGTTTTTCGCAAAGCCGGCCTGCAACTTAATTCATCTAAGTGCCACTTCGGACGTCAGCAACTTATCATGCTCGGTCATCTCGTCGACTCAACCGGTGTTCGCCCCGACCCTGACAAAGTTCGAGCTGTGCAGCAGTTCCCCGTTCCGACTTGCACAAAGGAAGTTCGTAGCTTTCTGGGACTGTGCTCCTACTTCCGTCGTTTTGTGAAGAATTTCGCGGAAATTGCACGCCCTCTCACAAACTTACTGAAGAAAGGCGTCATGTTTTTTTGGGGTGCTGCACAGGCTGCCGCCTTCTCTACCCTCATCACGTCGCTCACTACACCACCAGTCCTGGCTCATTTCGACAGCTCCGCTCCAACAGAACTCCGCACCGATGCCAGCGGCTACGGAATCGGCGCTGTTTTAGTCCAGCATCAGAATGGGCATGCCCGTGTTGTCGCCTATGCTAGCCGTCTCCTTTCCTTAGCCGAACAGAACTACTCTATTACAGAACGGGAGTGTCTTGCTCTCATTTGGGCGGTGGGCAAATTCCGCCCCTATTTACATGGCCAGCATTTCACTGTCACTACCGATCACCACGCACTTTGCTGGCTTTCGTCGCTTAAGGATCCCAATGGGCGTCTTGGTCGCTGGGCACTCCGGCTCCAAGAATACACTTACTCTTTTTCTTATAAATCTGGCCGATTGCACCGGGATGCTGACTGTTTGTCCCGCAATCCCGTGGATCCGCCTGAAGCCTCCAATGACACGCCTGCATGTGTACTCTCTCTGCTTTAAGCCACATCCGTGATGAACAGCGCCGTGATCCCATTTTAAGTGAGCTTATTCAGAAGCTGGATTCCGCAGCGCCCGATCCTTCCCTTCGCCTCTTCGTGCTTAAAGATGACACGTTATATCGCTACAACGTCCACCCGGACGGACGCGAACTGTTGCTCGTCGTTCCTACGCATCTGCGCTTGAGCGTTCTCGGCCAGCTACATGACGCCCCGACCGCTGGTCACCTTGGAGTTTCCCGGACCTACGATCGCGTTCGGCGTCGCTTCTTTTGGCCCGGTCTTTACCGCTCCGTTCGTCGCTACGTAGCTGCTTGTGAACCCTGCCAACGCCGAAAGAAACCACCTAAGCCTCCTGCTGGCCTCCTTCAGCCCCTTGACGTCCCATCTGACCCCTTCTTCCTGAGCTGGCCTTGACCTCCTCGGTTCTTTCCCGACCTCTACTTCTGGAAACAAATGGATTGCCGTTGCTACGGACCACTCCACCCGCTACGCAATTACACGCGCTCTCCCTACCAGTTGTGCTACGGACGTCTCTGATTTCCTGCTACACGATGTCATCTTACATCACGGAGCCCCTTGTCAACTCCTCACTGACCGTGGCCGTTACTTCCTCTCCAGAGTTATCGATGACCTGCTTCGCTCCTGCGCGACAAAACACAAATTTACGACGGCTTACCACCCGCAAACTAACGGCTTGACTGAGCGCTTCAACCGGACGCTTACTGACATGCTTTCTATGTATGTCTCATCTGACCATCAAGACTGGGATGTTGCGTTGCCCTTCGTTACATTCGCTTACAATTCCTCCCGTCATGATACTGCTGGTTTTTCACCCTTCTATCTTCTGTTTGGCCGTGACCCAACGTTACCTTTTGACACTATCATCCCCGATGCCGTCCATTTGCCAACTGAGTACGCTCGTGATGCCATTTCCCGAGCTGATGAGGCACGCCAAATTGCTCGCCGTCGCCTTACTACATCGCAAAGCCACTAGAAGCACCGCTACGACTCCCGTCATCGTGATGTTATCTATACTCCGGGTGCCCTTGTGCTTCTATTGACTCCCGACTCGGCGTGTTGGACTATCAGAAAAATTGCTTTCGCGGTACTCCGGACCCTACCGTGTCTTACGCCGTGTAACAGACGTCACGTATGAGATTGGCCCGCTCGAGTCTTCCTCGCCAACCGTTTCATCACCTACTGACGTTCACGTATCCCGCCTTAAACCTTACCACTCGCCTGGATCATAGCAAGCACCGTGACGGTGCTTGAGCAGCCGGGGGTCATGTCACGGTATGATTCATCTAGAGGAGCATCGATGAAGAAGACGCTGATAATCTGGCGCATGCTCTCGGCCATATGGTTGACGCTTGATCGCCTTGTAAATATACTGTAAATACGTTTTTCTGTTGTGTTTGCCTCCCCGTAGCAATATTAAAATGGCAACTCCTTGTTGAACAGAAAAGTGTATACAGTAGACTTCCGTTAATCCAACTCCGGTTAATCTTTCGCTTAATTCGACTCTGACCAAAGATCTTGGCCAGTTCCCATGCAGTTCTACGGCCCTAAACATTTGTTATTTTGATCCTGAAATTGGAATTCGCCAGATAATCCGAACTTGACCAAGCTACAGGCATGCGCCTGACTCCAATAACGACCCCTTTTAGTGGCAGCGTCTGTTTCAAGATTTTCAAGCCATAACGGTAGCTCACAATGTCCGATTATGGTATTGACCTGGTTCTAAAGGGCACATTTTGTTTTCGAAGGAAATTAAGCCGGAAACTGCCTGCACTGTGCACTCGAGTGGGAAACTAAAACTGCATTTGCAGCATTCATACACTTTACCGCTTAACACGGCTTTGTTGCAGCGAGGGTGACTTTAGGAAATCAGCTTACATTCTCAAAAATAAGGTATGCGTTAGGTTTATACTTGGGTTTGAAGTTTTAAGTCATTTGCACTTCAATTTTATAGTTTGGAAAAATGGAAAGTTGACGCACGTTTGTCTCGGAGGCGTCTTAAAGTCAATTACATACTGCCATATGAATCAGCGGTGTTTTAGCATTTTTTTTAATGTTCAATTCGACCCACCGGATAATTGGATCAATTTCGTTGGTGCCGTCAGGGTAGAATTCATGGAAGTGAACTGTAGAAAGCCCATGCTGATGCACCAGGAAAGTAACCTATACTGCCTCACTGCATGTCGTCTTGCTTAGTCAGCAAAAAAGCATAGAAAAGTAAGCTATGCTGCCTCACTGCATGTAGTCTCGCTTAGTCGGCGAAAAAGCATGGAAAATGTGGCTCACACAATGTCCACAAATGTTCTGTTGCAGATTCAGTCATCCATCTTATCCAATCTTTACAGTGTAGCCATATCACCAATTGCTTAGCCTCCTATTTCCCAAAAAGTCATTGCCAAAAAAAGTGATATGATTCACGTTTTTTGCCATCCAAGCAGTGTTTATTGTCGTTTATTATTGCTTTCTGTAACCTAACCTGCATGTTAACACTGAGCTATATGGCAAGCTTACTGAAAGCTAAAAAAGAATACTGGGCATTTACTTCTCCAAGTTATTTTTTTAGACATAAAAAAGTTTGGTGCTTGATGGCGAGCCGCATTTGCGGAATGCTTGCAAAAACAGTAGCTTACATTGTCTTTCACTAGAATAGAGATATTAGCATCGCTGAGAAAGCCACTGCCTACTTGCCTGTGAGCAAGCTGTGGATCTGTTCATTGCAGATCCAGAAATAAAACAAAGAGGGCAGGCGAAAATGAACTATTCTGTATCATGTACATTTTCTCTCAATTTACATACTTACTTTATGATGCCAGCTGCTAGAGTTTTAAAAAGAACTTCGCAGAGAAACTTCATCGAGTATCTTCACGTGACCTGAACTTCCACGAACTCACCAGGAACCAGATAAAGAGCAGCAAGATTGGTCACAACTCGAATTTAACAATATTACTTAAGAGTCACGCGACACAGCATATATCTTGCATTGCATTACTACAAGCATGGCTCCACACAATAGTTTTCTCTGAAAACATATGTGAATGCAGGGAACTGCAGTACGTTTATCATTGTAGTGAGGTTGATCAGCTCGATCACAGAGAAGAGAAAGGAATGACAAATTGTCCTCCAACCTACCCCCTCCCAAAATGGCAATTCTTTCTGACCAGATGAATCTTATATGTATTTTTATTTAATATATATACAATGAGTATGGATATTGTATCGGAGAGTAGATAAGAGTTGGTCAGCAATGTCAAATGCACACAACCTGTGGCTTACAAAAGAAATGAAACTGGTCACTATTTAGTGACAGTTTTCTTTTGTGTGTAACAACTTGGCTCTTGACAAGTTTCTCATTCTATAAAGGTTTATACAGTGAAATATTTGGAGGCATTTGAGGTATCACCTGACCCAAGGGACTTCCAGTGGCAGCCTGTCTGGATCTCAAGATTGCGGACACCCACCAATATACAGCACATCTGACTGCAGCTGTGGGAAAACGAGGGATAAGGATTGATTGTGAGATTCATGGCAGTTCCGAAGTTTTTAACTTAGTACCTGCTATATACGAGGTCGAGACTATGCCACTAGACCACTGCTGTGCTGCAGTCGCCATAATATTAATTACTCATTGTGCAGCTGGGCTTGTTGGTAAAGATAGACAGAATGCCAACTCAAGTGACCACCGTGTGTGTCTGCTCATCCGTGTTCTCATGCTGTGGCTCAACCTTGAATGCATGTGCTTGTCCGCTGAATTATCGTCCCATCTCCTTAACCAGTACTATTTGCAAATTACTCGAACATATAATACACACTCAAGTCATCAACTTCCTTGAAGACCATAACATTATTTTCAAGTATCAGCACGGTTTTCGCAAGGGCTACTCATGCGAAACCCAACTAGCCGGATTTATTAGTGACATACATGCATTGATAGACGCTGGGTTTCAAGTTGACGCAATATTTTTAGATTTTTCCAAGGCATTTGATCGTGTTCCACACCATAGGTTGTTACTTAAACTTTCACAGCTTAACATTCATCCTACTATAATTGCATGGATCACCGATTTTCTCTAATCTAGAATTCAATTTACATCAGTTAACAATTCTAACTCATCTTATGCTGATGTTACGTCTGGAGTTCCACAAGGCAGAACACTTGGACCTTTACTCTTTCTAATCTATTTAATGATTTACCCAGTTGCATGTTATCCAAAATCAGACTATTTACAGATGATTGTGTACTTTATCGATGTGTAACAAGTAACACTGATAATCACTTACTACAAACTGACTTGGAGGCAATAAGTGCATGGTGTTCTAATTGGTTAATGCCATTAAATATTTCCAAAACTAAACTCTTGTCTTTCACCGATAGGCCACGAATTCCAACAACCTACTCCCTTGATAACAACGCTGTGGAACTCGCCAACAACTAGAGCACTGCACGGGCTCGGGCTTACCCGAAAGCCCGGGCCCGGCCCGGCCCGTGGGCCGGGCCGGGCCGGGTAGAGCAGTTTTTTCACGGGCTCGGGCCGGGCTCGGGCACGGCGTGTGCTTTTTGACCCGGGCCCGGGCCGGGCTCAGGTTTTTTGACGCGGGCCCGGGCCGGGCTCGGGCTTTCTGCGAGTTATTCTCGGGCTTCTCAACTCTGAAAAACATGTATTTTTCGGTCTTGGGCCGGGTTCGGGCCAGTTTCGAGTCGGGCTCGGGCCGGGCTTAAGGTGAAGGGGTGGCGGGCCGGGCCGGGCGGGTAACGTAGATTATTTCCGGGCCCGGGCCGGGCCCGGGTATCGCCATAAAAGTTCTGATCGGGCTCGGGCGGGCCGCCCAATGTAAGAACGGGCCCGGGCCGGGCCCGGGCCGCAAAAATCGGCCCGTGCAGTGCTGTAGCCACAACTTACAAGTACCTTGGCATCAATCTTCAGTCAAACTTATCATGGAATAATCACATTAATCTTACCCTTGCCTCTTCTAACCGCACTCTCGGACTTATTAAACATAACTTAAAAGAAGCCCCAATGCATGTTAAAAAACTAGCGTACACAACATTAATCCGTCCTAAACTAGAATACGCGTCTGCCATTTGGGATCCCGAACAAACTTATATCATCAGCAACATCTAAGCCTTGCAAAACCGTGCTGCGCGATTCATTTTTTCAGATTATTCACGTTACACCAGCGTCACCTCGTTAAAGAATAAAGCTGATTTGGACACCTTAGCACTTCGCCGTAAAATTTCTCGCCTATCACTTTTCCATAAGCTTTATCACCATCCATCACTTCATGATGATTTCTTTCAGTCACCACCAGTTATGTTTACACGTCGTGACCATCCATACAAAGTCAAACGCATTAACTGCCAGTCATTCCATTATGCATATTCATTCTTACCGCGCACAATAACTGTGTGGAACGCCTTACCATCAGACATTGCCACGGAACCTGACTTGGCTAAGTTTCAAGATTTAATTCGCTCACGACTTGTCAACTAATCTTATTATTATTATCTTGGGACTTTTACAGTGTTTTCGATGTTTGTTGCTGTTTTGCTTTTCATTGCAGTTGCCTTATGTTGTCCTAATATGTACTAATGTTTTCTCTGAAATAATTGTGACTTATTTTGTATATTACCTATGTTTCACTCTATTATTACTTTTGTTATATTGTCTTCTTTTTAATATGATGTATAATCTATGACCAGTGCCTGTGTGCCTGTGACCCCTCCCCCCCCCCCATGTAATACCCTCATGAGGGCCTTTGGGGGTATTTTGAATTTAAAAAAAATCTGTAGTTTCAACACTGGCTACCTATATTTTGATGACTAATATAATTTATGTTTTTTAACTTATAGCCAACTACATAATGTACCTCGTACTACATTCTGAACGTTGCTGCACTGTAGTGGGATTTCTGTGTAACGCACTGGCCTCTACCACCAAATGCCTGAAAAATGAAAAAAAAAATAATTATGTAGATCCCACACACTGTGGGGATTTATGTTTAGGGTTCTGCCGAGCATTGCAGCATTGACCAACGTGTTTGTGTATGGCGAGTGATGTGTGACAAGCATTGCGAGGAGAGTACAAAGGCCCTTCGCTTTCGTACTCTCCGTGCAATGGTAGTATAATATAAAGGTTTCTTTGCCTCTTCCTGCCTACACTGTGGTGGCTACTGTTTTGCCGAGTGGACAGCATGGCTTATGCGGTATGCACAAATGGTTATGTGCCCATTCTGGGCCCGTCTGCTGATTTGGGCATGGGTCACTGTGGCACAAGGAGTATAGAATCATTATATGTAGTATTAAGATGAATGTCATACGTTTCTGTGCATACACCTCTTGTCAACATTTTTCACTCAACGAGCACATACCACCTTCACCTTCAATACAAAGGTAGTACAATGTCGCACAGTGTCCATGTTGTGGAAGCTGCTACAATGAAGGGACTGGGAAATGTGGGTGAATCACAAAGCTGGAGCAGTCTAAAACACCTCGAAGTGCTGCCACAAAGGAAGAATGGGAGAAACTGACATGCTCTCAATTTGACGAGCAACTTGTACATGCACACATGCTCCGACACATATCGTGCACCATAATGCATGGGCCACTACCTCATATACCTAGCTACATATTGGCGAGCGCAAAGTATGTGCATAACAGCGGCCTAATGGCTAAAGCGTTGGGCTGTTATGTTGGGAGACAGGTTTGGACTCGCTGCCAGACATATTTTTGTTTTCAATCGGAAAGACTAACAGGAGCCGGGACATAAAATTGCCTACTGCAAAGTGCTTGATATGAAGAAAGAATTCTTTGCGTTAAAAATGCTCAAATCCAGCACATGCAATATTTAGTAAGTACTTTTCCACACACCTAAAATGCTTTGCGGTGGAGCACGGTGCAAGTGTGGTGGCTTTGCCACAAGGTTGACGTGCATAACAGTAAAGAGCAATGCAATAACAGCGGCTTTTTCACATAACCAAGGTTCATTGCGGTGCAGCACAATGCAACAACCGCGGCTTCCACACAAAGCTAAGGTGCATAATGCTACAGCAAGATGGAGCAATGTTTTTCACAGATGCAATGTAGAGGCTGTTTGCGTGCACTTCAATGTTTTTATAATCAACTAAAGTGGTTGTGAATCTTGCGACCATATGGCTAGGCGAAACGAAAAAGCGTCTGTCTGTCGCCTGTGTACAGATAACTATCATCATCAGCATTGGCTCGAGCATCGTTGTCTCTTCCGAAGCTGGCTTGTTGGCACCCCTCGGGTTTCGCTCATGCCACTGCTCCCGCGTTCGTTGTCTTCTTCCACAGCTGGCTCCGTTGCGGCTCATAATTCCAGCGTAGAATTTCACTTCTCTTGTGACGTCGTAATGGGGAGGCCGCATGAGCCATTGCTTAAGGAGGTATGAGCCATTCGTTGTCTTACGTGACGGACAGATTTAATTTCAAAGAATCACAAGCAGCGGCAATGGCGGGCAAATGCCGCTAACCACACCGCCAAGCGAACGTGAGACATCGAACGCAGGCAACAACGGTGGACACACTTTCAGTGACGTCGTTCTCTCCGTCGCAGCCAAACATGTGTGTAACCTCATTAAGAAACACAAAGACGTAATTAACCCAGTCATAAACACTGCGGCCGCACGTTTCAGCTTTGCTGGTTAACCATCTGTATGGAGTGCTTGGGCGGTGATTTTTTCTTTTTTATGTTTCTTTTCTTCACTTTTCAGACTGCAGAATGCTTATTTCTACATTCATCATCATCAGCCTATATTTTATGTCCACTGCAGGACGAAGGCCTCTCCCTGCGATCTCCAATTACCCCTGTCTTGCGCTAGCGTATTCCAACTTGCGCCTGCAAATTTCCTAACTTCATCATCCCATCTGGTTTTCTGTCGACCTCGACTGCGCTTCACTTCTCTTGGTATCGATTCTGTAACCCTAATGGTCCACTGGTTATCCATCCTACGCATTACATGACCTACCCAGCTCCATTTCTTCCACTTAATGTCAACTAGAATATCGGCTATCCCCGTTTGTTCTCTGATCCACACCGCTCTCTTCCTGTCTCTTAACGTTAGTCCTAAGATTTTTCGTTCCATCGCTCTTTGTGCGGTCCTTAACTTGTTCTCGAGCTTCTTTGTTAACCTCCAAGTTTCTGCCCCATATGTTAGCACCGGTAGAATGCAATGATTGTACACTTTTCTCTGCAACGACAGTGGTAAGCTCCCAGTCAGGATTTGGTAATGCCTGCCGTATGCACTCCAACCCAATTTTATTCTTCTGTAAATTTCTTTCTCGTGATCAGGGTCCCCTGTGAGTAATTGACCTAGATAAACGTACTCCTTTACAGACTCTAGAGGCTTACTGGCGATCCTGAATTCTTCTTCCCTTGCCAGGCTATTGAACATTGTTTTTGTCTTCTGCATATTCATCTTCAACCCAATTCTTACGCTTTCTCGATTAAGGTCCTCAATCATTTGTTGTAATTCGTCTCCATTGTTGCTGAATAGGACAATGTCATCTGCAAACCGAAGGTTGCCGAGATATTCGCCGTTGATCCTTACTCCTAAGCCTTCCCAGTCTAAGAGCTTGAATACTTCTTCTAAGCATGAAGTGAATAGCATTGGAGAGATTGTGTCTCCTTGCGTGACCCCTTTCTTGATAGGTAACTTTCTACTTTTCTTGTGGAGAACCAAGGTAGCTGTGGAATCCTTGTAGATGTTTGCTAAGATATTCACGTATGCCTCCTGTACTCCTTGATTACGCAATGCCTCCATGACTGCTGGTATCTCTACTGAATCAAATGCCTTTTCATAATCTATGAAAGCCATGTAGAGAGGTTGATTGCACTCCGCAGATTTCTCGATTACCTGATTTATGACATGGATATGATCCATCGTAGAATATCCCTTCCTGAAGCCAGCCTGTTCTCTTAGTTGGCTGAAGTCAAGTGTTGCCCTGATTCTATTGGAAATTATCTTGGTGAATATTTTATACAATACTGAAAGCAAGCTAATGGGTCTATAATTCTTCAGTTCTTTAACGTCTCCCTTCTTATGGATAAGTATAATGTTGGCGTTCTTCCAGCTCTCAGGTACACTTGCAGTTGTGAGGCATTGCGTATAAAGGGCCGCAAGCCTTTCAAGCATGATATCTCCTCCATCTTTGATTAAATCTACTGTTATTCCATCTTCTCGAGCAGCTTTTCCCCTGGTCATGTCTTTCAAGGCCCTTCTCACTTCAGCGCTAGTTATAGAAGGAGCCTCTGTATCCGGTTCATCACTATTTTGAATGAAAGTAGCTTGGCTGTTTTGGGCACTGTACAGGTCAGTATAGAATTCTTCCGCTGCTTTTACTATGTCATCGAAATTGCTGATGATATTACCATGCTTATCTTTCAGTGCATACATCTTGCTTTGTCCTATGCCAAGCTTTCTTCTTACTGATTTAATGCTGCGTCCATATTTTACGGCTTCCTCAATCTTTCCCACGTTATAATTTCGAATGTCCCTTACTTTTTTCTTGTTGATTAGTTTTGACAGTTCAGCGAATTCTATCTGATCTCTTGAGTTGGACATTTTCATCTTCTGTCGTTTCTTTATTAGGTCCTTTGTTTCTTGGGAGAGCTTACCTACTGGTTGCCTTGGTGCCCTACCTCCCACTTCAATTGCTGCTTCTGAGATCAACCTAGTTACGGTTTCATTCATTACCTCTATGTTGTTTTTATCTTCCTTTTCTAAAGCTGCATATTTGTTTGCAAGCACCAGCCTGAATTGGTCTGCTTTTACCTTACTGCCTCTAGGTTGGCCTGTTTCCTCTTGACTAATTTCACTCTCTCTCTCTCTTCAAATTGAGAGAAATCCTAGACCTCACTAACCTATGGTCACTGCACTTAACCTTACCTAACACTTCTACATCCTGTACTATGCTTGGATCGGCAGAGAGTATGAAATCTATTTCATTCCTTGTTTCTCCATTAGGGCTTTTCCATGTCCACTTCCTGTTGCTGCGCTTCCTGAAGAAGGTATTCATTATTCGGAGCGTATTCCTTTCTGCGAATTCTACTAACATCTCTCCTTGTGCATTCCTAGAATCGATGCCATAGTTGCCAATTGCTTGCTCACCAACCTGCTTTTTCCCCACTTTTGCATTGAAGTCGCCCATGACTAAAGTATACTGAGTTTGCACCTTTCTCATTGCTAGTTCAACATCTTCATAAAACTGTTCTATTTCTTCATCATCGTGACTAGAGGTTGGGGCATAGGCTTGTACTACCTTCATTTTGTACCTCCTATTCAGCTTTATTACGACGACTGCTACCCTCTCATTAATGTTGTAGAATTCATCAATGTTGCCCGCTATGTTGTTATGCACTAGAAATCCTACCCCGGATTCTTTCTTATCTGGAAGACCTCTGTAGCAGAGGACGTGGCCGTTAGTCAGCACTGTGTAAGCCTCACCAGTTCTTCTAACCTCACTAAGGCCAATAATATCCCAGGAAATGCCTGATAATTCTTCAAATCGTCCTGCTAAGCTAGCCTCACTCGATAGGGTACGCGTGTTGAACGTTGCCAGGTTCAGTTTCCATTGGCGGCCTGTCTTGACCCAGAGATTCTTAGCACCCTCTGCCGCGTAGCAGGTCTGACCGCCGCCTTGGTCAGGTGCTCCGCAGCCACTGGGAACTGAGGGCTATGGGTTAATTGTCGGAGTCATGAGGGAGGTAGTGGCCGAATACTGCACCAGGGAGGCCAATTCCTGTTCTGGTGAGGGAGTGACTTTGATGAAGCTTAGTGGGCCTTCCTAGTTTGGTTGCACCTGAACTAGTATAGCCCCACTAGGTCTCGGCGATATATTTTTTTCTTGCCGGTGTCAGGCACCACTCCATGCCTGAAAATGTGGTGGACTGGAGTAGGATTCGAACTTACGACCTTCAGATTTGAAGCCGGGTATTCTACCTCTGCTCCACGTGATCCTACAATATTTCCACGTGATTTCTACATTATATTAGGGCAAATAAGTAGCTTTTTATATTCAACACCTTTTAAACAGTGCGTAGTAATAGTGACCACAGTATATTAGTGAAAATATAAAAACATTTGCATAATGCAGATCAATAAGTGTTGCCTCTAGGATCACTTAAAATCATGTCAAGAAGCATGGATAACTGTCACCTTACTGAGTGCACATAAAAAGCACTTCCAAAAGGTGGGCTCAAATGCTCAAACTTCAGTCACAGGACGCATTCTTGGCGTTCACTAAAATATGGGCCATGACCCTGACACTGCCTACATCAGATTCAGCTTGCAGTTGTGAAGTGGCCTGGGAAGTTCACAAATAGATGTGAAATTATTTTAAACTACATACTATAGTTTGTACCTGCAGTTGTGCCTGCTCATAGCATAACTGGCGCTATCTAGCACACTTGTGATAAAAAGCAGTTCCCCAAAAGAAAGGTGCTCCTTTTTGTAAAGCTTCCGTGACTGTATATCAGGTCTGATACAGGCACAGGATCACAAAAAGGGTCTGAGAATCCAAGACCCATTTCCTTGAGGCAAAGACCTCAAATTTAGCATAGAGCCAGAAACCAGGAACAGTCAGTCCTACTCACACATGCCTATTTTAATTTTTCTCATTTAGTTTCAGGTTGACCTAAATTATTGCCATCATGATAGCCATCAAATAATATGGTAGCATCAATGTTTGTATTAATCATTTAAGCATTGAAATCTAAAAGCTTGCAGCAGAGTGAAAGGTCAGAAGGACAAGGGAAGAGAGGGGAGGCATCATATTCTAAAATTTCATATTTTTATTGGGTTGCAGTGTAATGGAAATTGGCAAGCACTAATTGAGTGACAAGGCCACTGGACACAGGAAAAGCAGATTTAGCTGAAACACAGCAGCCTGTAAGAAAGAAAGGCAACAATCATTCTTTGCGATGCTTGGTCTGAATCACTGTTTTACATGCCATCAGTGATCACGAACATGCTGGAGGTAAAGCATATGCTGTGGCTCATTTTGCGTCGCCTGTGCTACTAAAACCATTCTTACCATCTTACTAAAACCATTTGTGAAAAAGCATGCCAACAATAATTCAGAATTGAGCACCATGTGTGTCATGAAGCATCACATCATAGCCACAAGAACGTTGTCGTGTCGCCAGAAGTAACCTGAACAATGAGGACACATCTATAGCGGCTTAACTTTAACAAACTGAATGCCTTGCAAGGAAGATTCACTGAGCTAACACATCTATGGCAACCCAACCAGAAATCTCGAGTACCCTCTGAAGAAGACGCGAAAAGGCACTCAATGTGCACATCACAGGGTTGCAGTGCCCAATGTATCATTTATGCTATGCTGTGTTTGATACCTACAAATTGGGATTTAAACATAAGAAACACAGGAGCCTATAGTCATGTTTCTTTCTATGCTCGATCGAGTTCTCAGTTATGGATAGCTTAGCAAACTAATTACTAAATAATTACTATGTAGCGGCAAAGGCAGGCACCAACAAAGGATGTGAATGAAGACGGTTGTTGTTCGTGTTCACTCTGCTTGGCCATGGACCAAGCCCCTTTTGTGAATCTTTATAACTGACATAAATCACGCTTAGAGCTAAATTTGCAGACACATTTATTGGGCGTGCTGGTTCTATAGTTCAACTTCGAACTTTGTGTGCAGACTCTACCTGCAGTCTTGGCTATGCCTGACCACAAGGAGCAGCAAGATGCCACCTCACCCCAAGATGTCAAATGATGTGGCGTGTCAAGGCAGCAAGACTGTGTTGTATTCAGCAACACTGACAACCATATTGTGGAGGACCGGCTTTCCTCCTATGTACAACACGACACATCAGCACAATAAGAACAAGGAAATGCCCCACACATGTGCACGGCGCTAAACTGGATGCACTACCTGCAAGAGAGAATGAGGCAGAGTGAGCTTCACGTCACTCGAGCACCTGCTTACAAATGTTTTTTTCTTTGGGCACAGCATCGAAGCTGTGATTGAGGTAATGCCCAGCATCATATCGAATACAAAGCACAATACACCAAAATAGAGAAACCAAAAACAATTGCACACACAACGCGTCACCAAAGCAAACACAACACCTGCTTTATATGTTGCATATGAGCTGAAACGGGTGAATCCCAAACTCTGCGAGTGTCACATAACACCTGAAAGCATTAGCTGCTACGAGAGAACCAGTGCGGTTAATCTGGCGAGCTATGCATGCATCTGTAGCCTAATGGGCAAATAATTGGGCTGCTGCACTAGGGACTCGCGTTCAATACCCACCATCAGGAGCATTACTAATTATTAATGAAGCTACCTGGGCAGGTGTACTAAGAAATTCGAAAATATATCATGATAATGCTTTGCATTAAGAGACAACTTGCTGCCGGTTGGAGTTTAACCAACATTTTCTGCTTTGCGCTTGCGATGCTCTACCAAGTGAGCTACGTCAGCAGTTGTCCCAATGTCCATTTTCTTGGATAGTTTCACATGTGTACCAAACTTTGTCCTGGAAGTGCTAGACAGCAGAACTAACAGCCATGATGGCAGATGTGAAGTATCCTTTAAACCCCTGACATTAAATACAACATTATCTTAAAAGCAGGCAACTGACCAATGAACACTCGTATTCTACCTTGAGGCACTAAGGCTGCCAATGTCGAGACATTTGCATTTTATGAGCTACAAAAATCAGGGGAACCACGGAGCTCAATTTCTTGTTAGTAACAAGCACAGACAACGAAGCAACAGTGGCTGCATAGAAAAATGGTCTAGAGCTCACGACAAGCATTGGCAACTCACAATAGAATTCTTTCTCTACAATTCATTGTCTCAAGACACCTCGAAGCAAATTTTGTGGATTATACTTTTAGTACGTCTTTTGCGACTGCAAATTTAAATGCGTGTAATACTTTGTGGCAACTTGGAACATTTTAATGTTTAGCATCTCCATACTTTAAATCTGTGCACGGACAAGCTTTGCCACCATTTTAGAACAATAATTATCTGGTGTCATACACAATGACTCAAACCACTATTAGTTAAGCAACCTTTAAAGGAGCACATGCATGCCCTTAGCAAATAGATATACATACCAGGTTTAGACTGAGCAAACTAAGCAGTACTTGTGGCCACTTGCTTTCAACAAGGCAGAAACAGGTCAGATGTTGACAAAGACAACAAATATAAGGTGCGGCCAAAGGAAATAAGCAGAAGCTGTAAAGACAGCAGCACAGTGAAACAAATTAGACAAATGTGCACACCGCAAGCGTTCCTGAGGACAATACACAACGTCACTGCCACAGTTAGAAGCAAATCCTCCTACAAGAAAAAAAATATCAAGATTGTTTTGGTGTAAACAGCAAGTGTGTGGAGTTGTTTACATTATAAAAACAGCACAGACAACAATTAAGGCGGACACAGTATTTGTCCCAGTGAACCACAAATATCCATTGGATGTACCACAAAAGACCAAATATCCAAGACATTTAACGACGTCCAGTTTACATCTATAGTACGTTGGACTGGTACGTGGCAGTCAAAGGTCATCCAGAGGACGTCGAATGTCCTTATGATTTGGACATCTCTTGCACATTCAAAGCTCTCGTGCATTGATCGTACATAGTGCGTTATGAGTAGATGCACGCACTATGCCGCAGAAATACAAGCAAATTGTCTCTAATGCCTAACAATGGGAAGCTAGGAGAGCAAAAGCATTTAATTAATTATTTTGGAATTTAGCGCGACCTTTGCTCACACTGTTGGAGGTCTAGTAACGTTGCTGCCGGACACCGCGCGCAAAAGCCAATACTTTCGCCATTTTTTCGCTATGCTTTCGGTCTCGGTTACGTCATTTTCTTTCTCATACAAAGATGCTTTATTTTTCAGTTATATCTATTAGTACACTGTTGAAAATACGTAACCTTTAACTTGCTGATGTATTACGACAATTTATAAAGAAAAAAAGAAGCTTGAACCAGCTTGAACTCGCAATAGCTCTGACTTCGCGTCGCCACTGATATCAATTCAGCAACACGCGCCTCGATGCAAGTGCGCAGCAATGTTCCGGGCGTGAGCAGCATGTGCTTTATTTGTGTCTTTTCGACTTTTGTGCGGTTGACCATGGCCCAAGTACGTGTATACTAGGCAGAACTGTACAGTTGCGTGCTGAAATTTCGAGCTGTGCTTCTGACTGCTATTTGTGGTACGTTTGTTCGCCTTGCGGAGCGCTTACGGGAATACTCGGGAGGCAATGTTTTGATGGTTAATTTTCGCATATGTTTGTATCGCTTGGTTTCCTGCGTTCCTCTTCAAGTGTCAGGGATATTTCTCATTTGCAATGCCTATCTCTAAGTCTCTGGCAGCATTATGTTATTGGCACTTTTGTGATCTGAGAAGCTGCCTGACCAAGTTGCCTATTAAGATGAACATTCCATTTCTGGATTCTGCTTGCGTGGAATTTATTTCACCATATATTTTTCAATGCAGCTAGAAAGTACTGGCTTTCTATCTTGAATCCGGTGGCCCCAGAAGCAAGTGCTGGCAAGCAGGCCATGCGCTTTTGGTCATTAATTAGTATGTTATACTACCTCTTACTAATCAGTTTTATTCTTTTTAATTATAATTGTGGCAGCACTGTGCCTGCTAGTCATTTTGTGCCTACTCGTTACTTGTGTTTTAATGAAGTTTAATTTTCAAGAATCTGTTTTTGATTACGTTTTTTTTTCTTTTAGATCCGCGTTTAACCTGTTTGTATACAGCGAGAACATGTAATGAATAATTTCATACATGTGCGTGGCTGGGGGCCGATCATTTTTGTAATAAAGCTTTATCAGTTGTATAAATAAAAAAGTAACATTGGTATGACATTGTGAGTTTCACTGGTGAGCTTTACGTAGTGATTACTGAACTCACTATTTTTCATTTATCCATTGCAGGATTTGCAATGATGCATAATGATCAAAATGCGGATTTACGGTTTTGTTAGCACAGTTTTCGCATTTTGATGAGCGCTAGAACTATATATAAAAGTTGACAGTCACTTTAGCGAACACTGAAGAGGATGAAGGCAGAAGCCTGCGCACTCACGAAGCATTAATTAAATTATTTGTCATTCTCATTCGCATGCGTTGTTACTTCTATTGTTTTCTCCTACCAAAGTTGTGGGCTCGAGTGCCTTAACTTCGTCATAATTAACACCAATGGTTGCGGGCTCTACTCCCACCAAAGGTCGAGGGTTTGAGTGCCTTAATTGTATCTTAATTAACTTTGCCTTAATTAACACCAAAAGTCGTGGGTTTGACTTCCACCAAAGGTCGAGTGTTCGAGTGCCTTAATTAACTCTGCCCTAATTAACTTGCCTTAAGTAACTTCCCTCTAATGAACACCCAAGGTAGTGGGTTCGACTCTACCTTCACCATGTCAATTGGAATCCAACTTGGAGATCATTTGGAGATGTGGCCGATTCGCCCATCTCTCCAAGTGGTTTTGACTCCCAACAAAGGCCGTGGGTTAGAGTGCCTCAATTAACTCTATCTTAATGAACTTTGCCTTAATTTGCTTCGACCTAATTAACACCAAAGGTCGAAGGTTCAATCCCCAATTTTGGTGCCATTAAATTTTGGTGCTGCAACGCTGGACATCGGATTTTTCGACCATTGAGCCATCTGAGGATTTCACCTTAATAAGTGTTGCAATTTATATTTTCACATTCACACGTTTACACGTTAACAAAACATTTCAAGCAAAGTCACCAGCTACATGCCGACAATGTGGGTAACTGTGCCATTAGTGTGCCTCAGCAGATGTACTATCGAGGACAAATTAAATGCGAACAGCGGAGTGTGTGGCCGAAGCATAACTAAATGTCGTGGGCCAGTCGTTGTGCACGTGCGTGGGGATGTAGTTCTCGAGGAAGAGTGCAGCGCTGCTCGCCCTATTGCGATAAACGTCACCCGCATTTTGTCCGAAAGTTGTTTTCTCATCTTTCCTCGACAGTGCCATACCCACCTGGCAGTACAGTGTTATGGTGACTAGCACCATCGCTACATCTGTAGTGTGATATAGCTGGCATGCTACCCAGCTTGCTAACGTACATTGCTTTGCTTTTGTTACCACCATCAAAGCTGACAGTGTCTAATCGTAATTTGAATAGCACGAAAAATGGATTGCATTGGATGCGCAACAACAGTGCTAGCCACCTTAAAAGTAATCACAGATAGGAATGGCACTGCAATAGTGGAGTGAGAATACAAGCTTCAAACAAAATACAGGTGACGTAATAGGCACTAGGACAAGCAGCCCCGCACTCCGCATCGAAACCACATGCATGTACATGTGGTACATGTAACCACATGCGTGTAAAATGATCGCTGGCCGACGCCGCAGACTGTGCTTTTAGTTACGTTTTGGCCACACACTCTGCTGTTCCCATTTCATTTGTATTCAATAGTACATCTGCTGTGGCACTCGCAGGTATGCAGCTCAGTATAGCGTCAGCAGGAAATATCCACTAGATGTTCTATGGACCTCCTGCATCCCCAAAAAGAACATCTATTAGAGGTTACTTATGTCCAGCTGCGACATCCTTTCAACGTTAGAGCAACGTGATCTGGATGGGACTTAGATTATCCATGGTACGTATTTGTAATGTTGTTTGGATAAATATAGATATCTATAGGATGTGTGCAATGTCTCAAACATGATGTTCTATGGACATCTATGGTACATTAATGGTTCACTGGGGTGTCATCTGCCTTCCTGCTGTTTTTACAATGTCGATTACGGTTGAAAAGGTACACACATGATCTACGAACAACGAAAGCAACGGATGTGTATAGAAAGGTGAGCTGAATTCATTCACTCATATATGTTTAATTTTGAAGGTGCCCGTAAAAGCGACAGCAGCAGTAAAGCGGGTTTGGTTAACAGCTTGCTCACAACGTACACATTGCATGATTTAACTCCACGGCTCTCAAAAGAGTTGCTAAGAAGCTGTAAGTGAAAGAAATACGCTTTCTTTATCTCACTGCAACAAATGAAAGCCTCTGACGCACCTACCGCGGTCAGCGCAAGCAGTGAGCAAGGTAATTGAATGCAGCAGCAAGGTAATTGAATTGCATGGGTAAATAAGAGGCGCATAGCGTAGTCATCCCATAGAGATGGAGAAACAAAGACCTACGCACGAGATATATACCAAAGGACGGCATTCACCGATAGAGCTAGTTGAGTGCATGCATTTTCCGGCGCGTGAATGCTTCCGCCGTTCGTTTTACATCGGGGTAACGCGTAGGAACTGTGATAGTACTTGTTGAAGGCACGAACGAATAAATTATCCTGCGATCACTACGAGACCTGCGACAACCGTTTCGTGCTCCTTCGAATGTCGAGATCACATCGGCCACAGCTCAAATGCGCAACCGGTTGTTTTTACAAGTGTCAGCTAGAGAACGGCCAATCGCACGACACTCACCTTTGCTCCAAATGTGTCGCGGCAGCTGAGCAACAAATGTCATCAAGCCCAACCCTGCAATGTCCGCAATTTCAGCTACTAAGCAAGTGCAAAAAACGAAACTTGAATGCTCACAATGCGCGCGCGAACGAGGCGCGAACTATAGTGTCCGAGTTCGAGAGTAGCTATTTCAAAAAGCAAAAAACAAACAATAATGTGACGTCACATCCGGCAAAGGAGAGTTGTTCTCCTTTCTCACCTTCTCTCAGCTCACGCATGCGCAGCGACATCGGAGCCCTCGGGGGCGACGTTCAGGTCGTCGGAGCCAGCTGTGGAAGACGATGAACGCGCGTGTAGTGGCACGAGCGGGAGGTGAGCTCTCTCACTTTTTCTGTACCTCACAGTGACCTTGAAACATAGAGGTTTAAGGCTTTCGCCTTAAAAATGTCGATATTTTTTTCTTTAACATTCTAGCGCCAAATTCCGCGCAGTCGATTCCCGGCATTGAAGGGCCGACAGATGAACTCCGAAGGACAGGGGGACATATTAAGTTGATCTATTTACTGTTGAAATTGATCAAGATTAGAATGTACAGTGGGGCACTCTGACAGGAGACAACATAAAACTCAAAGAAAGACGGCGTGGTCTCAGCTTGGTCCGGCTGCAGTGTACTTGAAGGTGTGTTCTGCGCTGCGAGCGCCCGTCCGCAGGGTGTATCTTGAAAGGCATCTGCGGCGGGGCAGAGTCCGCCCTCCCTATGTTTTCGCGGCTGAGATCGCGTTGATGCGGGCGCCGCCACGAAGCTCAATTCGCACGCTACTGCTGCTGCGCTGACTCACTCCAGCGTTTTGACAGCCAGTTTCGGCGGTCATCGAGTGAGATGCGTTCATGTTTGCTTGTGCGCGCGTGACACCATGCTTGTTAATTTAGTTCCTGTGGCTATGTTTGCTAGTTTACACGGCCGATAAAACCGATACGTATACGTATACTTACAACCTTTGTCCGTAAAGTTCCCAGACTGAGTCCATTAAAAATGCTTTTAACATTGAAATCATTTGTGCAGCTCACCTTCGAAATAGTTTCTCTTGCAGTCTATACACAACTTTGAACGCTTCTTGAGGTCTTGGAAACAGTTGGAAACCGCTTCTGTTGGCAGGGCTGTCAGCTCGTTTGTGGAGGCGTCTTGACTGGCCTCCACGCTCCCCATCCGGCGAACATTTAGGGCTCTCTTCACACGAGGAAACAGGAAAAAATCTCAAGGGGAGAGGTCCGGCGAGTATGGCGGATGGGGAAGTACAGTGATGCTGTGCTTGGCGAGAAATTTTGTCACGCTGGGAGCAGTGTGCGGCCTTGCGTTATCGTGGAGAAGGCTCCCTTTTCCAGACGCCCATAAGTCAGGGCCACGGCGTCGCAGTGCATCACGCATGTGTTGGAGCACACGGATATAAAACTCCTGATTCACCGTCTGCCATTGTAAGATGAACTCGTGGTGTATGACACATCTGGCATCTAAAAAAACTATCAGTACCGTCTTTGTTTTGGTCTTCTATCGCCGCGCCTTTCTCGACGCCGGAGAGCTTGTGGACCGCCATTCAGTGCTCTGCCTCTTTGTTTGAGGGTCGTATTGAAAACACCATGTTTCGTCTTCAGCAATGATGCTGTCGACGAATGTAGCATCCTTCTCTGCCTCGGGGGAGCAAATCAGCGCTCACTGATGCCGGAGTGTCCTTCTGGTCCTGTGTGAGGGAGTGCGGCACAAGTCTGGCATTCCGCTTTCGTTTCCTCAAGTTATCACGCAAAATTTGGTGGCATGTTGTCTTACTCACGTCTAGAGCATTCGATAGCATGCGAACTGTAATGGTGCGGTCTTGCTGTACGATCTCCCTTATCCGAGCCACGTTGTTTTCACACCGTGAGGTTGCAGGGCGCCCCTGCCTTGTGTCGTCTTCCACCGACGTTCTCCCCGAAATGAACCTCTTGTGGCACTCGAAAACTCGCGCCCGTAAGTGTCACGAAGGAGCTCATACGTTTGTGTGGCTTTCTTGCCAAGCTTCACACATTATTTTATGTTTACACGGTGTTCAAGGTGGACGTCCATCTCTCCACATTCACTCACAGTGGAATGCGTAGATGACTAGTGACAACGTATGTTTCTAGATGTAGTGCCATCTAGCGGCTGCCACAGAAATTAACATAAATAGCTCAGGTTAGCCCGAAATGGTGGCGCTACACATACGCACCAACATTTGTTTTGGGAAATCATTTCTAGAGAACAAAATAAATCTTTGCGGACAAACGTTCTAGCACAAGTATCCACTAATTTGCTATAGCAATCGATGCTTCGCCTTTAAGGAGAAAGTGCGACTTTTTTTTTTTCTTCAGCGTGAAGGCGCTACACCGCACCCCTGGATTTTCCAGGTAACGGTAAAGGCTCATTCACAATAGGCCGACACGACACCGATTTCAGTCTGCCGACTGTTGGCGACAGCAGTTTACAGGACGGAAAACGCTGTGCCCAAAGCTTTAAAGGAAGGAAAACGCCGTCGCCAACAGTCGGCAGACCAAGATCGTTGTCCTGTCGGCCCAATGTGAATGAGCCTTAAGAGGCAACCGGTGATACCCAGAGGGCTACTAAGTTAATGAGGCACGAAGGCGCTCGCGCGGACATCGGCGTGCTTGAAAACAGGGACGTCGCCTAGTAAGCTCGACGCCGTCGACGGCACGTGTAAGGCACGGCCGGCGCCAGGAGATCCAAGGTGTTCATGAGAAAAAATAACGGCCACTTCGCGACACCACACCCCTGTGGAAAACAGCTAAGTTTGTGAGCGAGCTAGTTTTACTTCTACATGGCTGCTACCATTGGTACTCGCGAAAAGTACATTTGAAGAATGCTGGTGGCCATATTTTTCGCGAGAGGGCCGTCATCCTGTCAGCGAGGGTCCATGCAGAAATTTGAGGGGGGGGGATCCGGACATCCCCCCTGGATCTGCGCCTGAGTACAGACCCTTAGGATACAGGGGATGCACGTACAATACAATAGAAAGAACGAAGTCATCCTGAGCAAAATCATAGGGTTCGTTAGCCAAACAAAAAGGCTAATTAAGTGAGTAGCAAACAAACATGAAGGTGTGAAGGAAGCGGATCTCAGTCCAAACCTTCGTCCTGATCCGCATAGTATATTGCTTTCCTTACCTGCACCTCTATCCGGCTGAAAAGAAGATAATCAATTGCCTAATTAGACAATCACACAAATCAGCGTTTCACCGCCCTAGATACACAGCTAATGAGAAGCTCCCAGAACTTGGAGTCCACAATACCCCAGGGGAGCTGGATGAGGCACACAGACCAGCCAGCTGGAGAGGCTATCCAAAACTGAAGTAAGAAGGCACATACTGGAGAATCTGGGGATCAGATATGGATCTAAACATACCTCAATATGTAAACTTCGCCTAATATACTACAGACATTTAAGGATAGACCCAATACGAAAAACACGAATTTTGAATATCGCAAGGACAGAATGACAGCAAGAGCTAAAGCTCTACGTAAACACTCTTCGGACCTGCAGTATGTAGTCCACGTCAACGTTGCAGAATGCCCAAGTCGAGATGCCTTCTCTGTACGCATAGTCAACAATCATGGCCAGGCCCACTCCGCATCAACAGTTAGTTTCATGCATGCAGAGGAAGCAGAAGAGGCAGCTATATCTCCGGCTATAAATGGCACCACCGCAAAAATAATTCCGTTAACGATTCTAAAACTGTAGTTAGAAACTTCGCCAGTTCCCGCCGCGGTGGCTTAGCGGCTATGGTGTTGCGTTGCTAAGAACAAGGTCGCGCGATCGAATCCCAGCCGCGGCGGGCGCATTTCGATGGGGGAGAAATGCAAGAATGCCCATGTTCCGTGCATTGGGGGCACGTTAAAGATCCCGAGGTGGTCAAAATTAACCCGGAGTCCCCCACTACGGCGTGCCTTATAATTAAATGGCCCGGTTTTGGCACGTAAAATCCCAGAATTCATTCAAACTTTGCCAGTGGCCAAATTCACAAACTCGTCCTGCAAATTCTAAAGAAATATCCACCACCTGATTGCTTGATTCAAATTATCGGGGTCGTGGAACATTCCTCACAACCAGGAAATGAGGCTATCCAAAATTATGCGGAGGTTTCCTCAGCCGGGCTGTGGGAGGCCTCAACCTGGGTTCAGCGAGGGATCGTATGGTGACGTTCCACGAAATTACTATGCACTACCGCGAAGAGAGGCAAAAATACCCCCTCCACATAAATCACTGGATAAACTGCAACAGGATACCTGGAGACAATTCTATACTGACTAATTTTCCAACCCTTCATCTTCGGATTTGCCAACCGACAATCATCTTCAGAACCTCCGCCCAGTTTTGTCATCAACTTCAATCTTGCTATCAACCCCTATTGAAAAAAATGTGAACGAGAATGTATGAGAAATAGTGTACGCGATTATTGCTCCGTAGACTGTGCGAGAAACTCGTTCAGTCTGCGAGAACTCGTTGAGTCTACAAGAACCTCGTACAGTCTACGCAGCAATCATCGCGTACATTTCTCGCACACATGTGTACGAGATCGTGTTCTTGTCACTGAACGAGATTCTCGTAGATTATGAACGAGTTCGTTTCTACGAGCTGAGTGCGTACAAGATGATGAGCTTGTACGACCTGCGAGAGTATGCACCCTGAAAAAGATACGCACCTCATATTCATATTTAGTATAATAATGCAAATACAATTCTTGTAAATACAAGTGTTCATGCATGAACACTTGTGCTGACCTTACTGCAGTGTTGTGTCGCTGTAATGGTTTGTTGTAATGTCAGGTGAGGTAATGGTTTGTACTTGTTAATAAACAAGTACACGTTACACAGGTTCTTCAGCACACCTATTCAAGCTTACATTAATAGTGAAGTCCTCCGATTTTAAGCAAGAGCACGTCATACATCTCGCAAGCGTTGTTTATTGGACCTTATAATGATACTTCAATACACCCAGTCTGTTGACAGAAGACCACTGGAATGTGTTGCATGAGTGAGAGCTTGCCGTGCACCTGAAAAAGTAAACAAAAGCCAACAGTTTTTTTTTCACACGTGCAATAAGATAACACATAGGCAAAAGCAGTTTAGCTGACATTCACACAGGTAAGAATGCTTTAGCATTCAGAACATGCGATACTGAACAAACTTTATTAAAAATAAGTGGTTTCCTGCAATGATTATGACTCCTAAGGAAACGTGCATTATAGTGTCGTAGAATAACCTGTTACATTAGCAGATCACTGAAACAAGTGTTATTACAGTAAAAAAAGACATTATTTGAGTAATAATAATTACTAGTACTGAAGCAACATAAGTAACATGCATAAAATCTAGTTTTAGAGAGCAGCATCAACAGGTCGAGCTAATTAAATTACTTGGAAACTGCTATTCTGCCAGCAAAACTAAAAAAAGTTGTCGCAGTTTCACCCGAAAGGCGAAGCATCAATTGCGATAGCAACTTAGTAGAGAGCTATACGGAGTAAGGATAGTAGTTTTATCCGCTGTACAAACTTGGACATGCAGCAGCACCGGCAACACGCAGCACTGTTGTCGACGCTGTCGGCGTTTTGCCCGCGTTCGCACAAAATGCGTGCGGCGTTGGTGACTGTTGCCGGAGCCTCTGATATAAATAGGCACTTGGTGCCGCAGCTAAACGTCGCCTCCCTTCCTTCCCCCCCCCCTCCAAGGCCTTTCGTGCGTCAGAAGAAGGCGCGTTTGCTCTACATATATAGTGATTGTAAAGGAGGAAAGAGACGCCTACTTCTGCAGCCCTTGAGGGAGCACGGCACAGAACGCGCGTTTGTTCTCCGCCGTGCGTTCACTCCCCGTGAAAGCGCGCGTCCCTCGCGCCCTTTCACTCGCACATACAGCGTTCGGCGGTGCGCGGCGACAATTTCATCTCCATTGACGTCATACGGAACCTCACGGCGACGGCGACGGCGACGGCAACGGCGACGGCGAAGCCGACGGCAGAAATCTGCTTTGGAGTGTCCATATAATTGCTATCGCAATAAAATCGTGGTGGCTTAGTGGCTTTGGCATTGCACTGCTAAGCCGAATGGCGCAGGGTAAAATCCCATGCACAACGGCCACATTTTGATGGCACCAAAGTGCAACAACGCCCCCATAAGGTGCATTGGGCACATACCCCCGATGTACAAAGTTAATCCAGAGTTCCCCACTACAGTGTCCCCCATAATCATATTGTGCAGAAGGACTTGGTGTTAGGCAAGTTGCTGTTTGCTGAACGACATAGCGCAAAGGCACAAATACACAGAAGATACACAGACACACGTCACAGGCGCTACTAACAACTTTATTTGAAGCACAGCGAGATACAGTATATGTACTCCTCACAACACGCAGGCGCACCAGCCACTTCGGGCAGAGCACAGAGGGCGATTATCAGGGCTAACACGATAATTTTGAAGATCTAAAGAAAGCAAGTTCCACATCATGAAAACAACATAGTTCAACTTTCACAAGCACTACTTTTTTTCTTTTATGTAAAATGCTTCCAACAGCTCACGTGCGGTTTTATCTTTAGTTTTGCCCAGGATCTTCCCATAATGAAATCTCGCACGACAAGGACAGGCTTTACAGTGTGCTGAAAGATGCGCATTCAAGTCTTTCGTCGTGTTGTTAGCATGCTCCATGATTCGATCATTGATGCAGCGGCCAGTTTGTCCTACATAGAACTTTCCACAAGACAGTGGGATTTCATAAACCCCTCTGGTAGCACATCGCCAGTAAGGTGTGACGTGTTGTACTTGGCAGCCTACCTTATATCTGCCCATTATGCGGGGACACAGTTGGGCCAGCATATTGGGAAGAGAGAACACTACAAAAGCGGGCACACTGGTGAATGAGGCCAGAGCTGGTGAGCCAAGTGGCCAAAGACCGCAAGTTCTACCGTATGTGCATAAGTTGAGCCACAATTTAAAGAAAGTGGCGAACAGGCATGCAGTGCCTGTATTGTTCTCTGTTCCCAATAGGCTGGCCCGAACGTGTCCCCGCATAATGGGCAGATCTAAGGTAAGCTGCCAAGTACAACATGTAACACCTTACGGGCAATGTGGTCCCGGTGTGGTTTATGAAATCCCACTGCCTTGTGGAAAGTCCTATGTAGGACAAACTGGCCGCTGCATCAATGATTGAATGAGGAAGCATGCTAAAAACATGACGACAGACTTGAATGCGCATCTATCAGCAAAAAAAAGCCTGCCCTTGTCGTGCGAGATTTTATGATGTGAAGATCCCAGGCAGAAGTAGAGATAAAATTGCATGTGAGCTACTCAAAGCGTTTTACATAAAAAAGTAGTGCTTGTGTAAGTCAGACCTCTGTTGTTTTGTACGACACAGAACTTGCTTTCTTTAGATCTTCAAAATGATTGTGTTAGCACGGATAATCGCCCTCTGTTGTCTTCCCGAAGTGGCTAGTGCGCCTGTGCATTCGGAAGAGTATATATACAGTATCCTGTTGTGTTTCGAATTAAGTTATTAGCAGCACCTGTGACATGTTTTCGTATATCATCTGTGTATTTGTGCCTTTGCCCTACAATATGTCGTTCAGCAATCATATTGAGGTTTTGACAAATAAAACCCCAAAATTTTATTTAAAGCAAATAGTATTGCATAAGGCCAAATGCTTATATAGAATCATCTGACAGCAGCTACGTTTAACAAAATTTAATACTTTCTAAAACAAGAAACTATCAGATGGTTTGAGCAAAAATCTACTTATGCCAAAATTATTGCCATTAATTTTATATGGCCCATTCTGCCTTACTTTCTTTTTAACCAAAATTATATATGCAGTGCAGGTGCTCCCCACACCTAAAGAAATTGTCACCGTTCCTTAAAGTGCATGGTTTTGTTTCAAATGACAGCACAAGTATGCTTTGCGATTGTTAGCCAATGAAATGATTGTCAAACTTCTTCAAATCACGGACTCCTGGACAGGATAACTAGTCACATTGGGCACCCTTTCATCAGTTTTTGTCCACAAAATCAAGCAAGTAAAGACATTACCCTGAGTCTGCAACTGTTAATGCGTTCTGTTTGGTAATGATAATTTTATGGTCATTGACCCAAGCCAAGCCAAAAAAGCTCCCTTTCTGGAGCCGAGACAGGTTCCTGGATTACACCACGGAAGGTAAGCTCGTGGGCTCTTCTCCTGCTTCAGAAAGATATTACTGCTGGCACGTTACACGATGCAGCTTATTTTCGTCAGTGTTGGGTGAAGTGCCAGTGTTGAAGTTGTCTTTTGCGCAGAATGGCAGTTTCAGGTTTAGTGGGCTTGTAGGAAGACAAGCTCAAGATAACTTCCTGGTTTGAACAGGCTGTTTTGGTTATAATACATCAAGCTTTCTTGTGACTGGCCCGCACAGGTGGTCCGCTAGTCTCGCTGTGAAGTTGACATTCAGCTGTATGTCCCAGAAGACCCGAATAATGGTCTGCTCTAGTTCACACGCTCTTGATTTTCTGTCAGCACTCTTGAACTCTTGCTGCCAGTAATTTCTTCCCAGCTGGCCGAATTATCTCGAGGCCCCACGCTGACACCACCGATGCTTTCAAGTGTAGACTTTTCAGGATAAGGTTCTTTGCAGGAAAGGTGGCACTTACAGATTTCTATTCTGGACGCAAGTGAGACGAACCAGTAAGTATTGGTAACAATGTTTTGTACATAAGTTCTGTAGAAGGTATTATCAAGGGTTCGAAGAAAATTCATTTAGCCAGGTAACGACTATGAAGTTGTGAATGATCAAGTGCTTATCATCGTGTTAGTGACGATACAATTTTTCGTAAAACGTTTAACTCCAACAGGACTACACACAAGATGTAACCAAGACTTGCCGGTTCATTTCACTCAGGTCTTGAATAGCCACCTGTAAGTGCCACCTTTTTTTAAACCACACTTTCAAAGCCAGGAGTCTTATCCTGAAAAGTCTTCAATTGAACACATCAGTAGTAACAGTGTGGGGCCTCAAGATAATTCAGCAAGCCGAGAAGAAATTGCCAAGAGTACAAGTAAAAGTATGCCAACAAAAAATGAAGGGCTTGGAAGCCGATGTATTCTTCGCAAAGTGTGAACTACAGGGTCATTGTTCACGAGTTCCCGGATGCGTAACTCCATGCCAACTTCATGCCGACGCTAAGGAAACACCAGGGCAGGCAGTTGCAGGAAAAAAAAAATTTAGTGCTCTAAGAAAAATGCGGCCACTCAAACCATGAAAGTAATGTTTAACTTGTCTTCTTACAACTACACTGGACCTAAACATGCTGTTTTGGGCAAGGGAACAAACATCAACACTGGTGCCTTGCCTGACTCTATGATCATCTGCGCCGTGAATGGTGCCGTCAGTGCACTTCCTTCCGAAGATGAGGCCCGCACCTGCACTGTCAGTGTGCTGTACAAATTGCAGAAGCACATCCCACAAGCTTGTCTGCCTAGCAAAGAAGCTGTGTGGGGCTCCAAAACCCATAGAACCAACGAACACAAACCCAAACCTCGTCCTTTCAACTCTCGCTTTATATTGCTGTACAAGCAGTAAAATTGGATGGTGTTAGTAGTGTTCTGTCCTGTCACCTCCTTGCCTTTCCTATGAATTTTGTGCTAAATAAGGCTTTTTCTTGGTGAAAGAGTGCTAGTTTAAGGCATAAACCAGCTCCATGGCAGTTTGCAATCAAGGAATGTAAACATTTGCTGAAAATAGGTCCACGAAGAATATTTCAAAAAGAGCAGTTTAAAAAAACACACACGTGTATCTATCACCAAGGCCAACCCTTGTGTCTTCTATCTTAACATATTTCCCAAAACTCAAGCTCAAAACTGATATCCAGGTGCAAGCTCTCCATATCATATTACCTTGTCAATGATGAAGCAAAGCACGCTGGTGCCTGGATGTTGTGGGACCAACTCAGGCGTGGAGATCAGCACTGATCAGCAACACAGCACAGTCTGCTTACACTTTCTCTGCAGGCCCAGCCATACCTGCATTAATACAAGTGGGCTTAGTGTCACGTGAGTATAATATAAAAAGTGACACCATGAACAAATCAATCCTTGTTCGATATACATATGAAAAAATGTAGATATTCTCCATATAGCAAGCTTCACTTTGAGTAACAAATCCTGCACTATAAGAAAAATATGATGCATGAGCCATTTATGCAAGAAAATTAATTGAAGATCCCTTTTTTTGCCTCCCTCCTTCTCCTCTTGTATAGGTGGCAGTCAGGTTAAGTAAAGTAGGCCAGACAGCCACATAGTGTAAGCAAAGGTGGTCACTTGGTGGGCCAATTATGATACCATAGCACGACATGCATTCTGCAGGCACTGCAATGTTAAAGCACCCATAAGCCTAGCAGCACTACCCAATAGGGCTAACCAATAAGTGTCCCCAGCAGCATAACTCAGCATGTCTACCAGGAGGCTTTCATTACACTTTGACAACTATCCTCCTACGGCTTGAGCCCAATTTCTGTCAACAGAAGACAAGCTTTAAGCATCTGCACAAGGGCACTTTAAACAGTACCACAATAGCTTCCTACCTAATCCCACCTTTAAAATGACATTGGTAAGTTCAGTACCATGTGTAGAACCAATCAAATTGTTCTGTAATCAAGCATCCCCTTTTCATACACGCAAATATCAGCAACACTACTACTGCCATATGGGCATTTTGTAGACAAAAACACCAAGCGCAAGAGCTGAAGCTTGGGCAAGTTGGTAACAGTTCATTTTGATGGTGTTCATGGCACACACATGCCAAAAGAATATGCGACAGGCAGACAGTGAAAAAGAACTGTCGTCTTTCACACTCTGTGTGTCCCTTAGTGCCTTGGAATGTGTGAGCTGTGAATGCCACCATCTGCCTGTCCCTTATCTTCTTAGAAAGTGTGCACTGTGAATAGCATGGGAAGGAACATAAGAAACCAGATAATGCTACAATAGATAAAAGAAAACATGCTCTCTGATGCAACACGTCTTTAAGCAACTTAATTTTCAACCAACATCCTAAGCCTGCCGCGTTAAAAAAATCACTGAAGTTGCTGTGTAAGACAACAGCTTGCTTTTACAAAAAATAGAGTTAAACTTATTCTATTATTTTTGCAAACTGGTGCTTCAGTACTGTGAAAAGGTGGTATTATTGAAAACCAGCTTACTTTTTGTGTAATAAAGCCTACAGTCAGCTACAGAGATCAGGCTTGATATAAATCTGCCAGTGAACACGGTAAATCAATATTTCCATGACTGCTGAGGTAAAAAGAATCGTTGACAAATTCCCAACACACTATGCATGTTTTGGAGAAGACAGTGCTTTTCTACTGCAAGCCCCAGTGAATACAGTATGATATAACTTATTGCAGGACATTTCAAACAGATCCTCTTTATGGCTTCTTAGGGACTTGGGTAATGAGGAGTAAGTGCAGTGACATCTCTGAGCACCTCAAAGACAATACTGGTGATTACATGGCAACACAACTGCTGACATGCAAGATAACTTTCGGGCAGTGTTGTCTCATGCCACATCAATCAGACAAAACTTTAAAGGGACACTTAAGGGAAAAATAATTATTTGAGATGCATTATTGAATTACTCTTCCGCAAACCCAGAAAAACTGCAGTTATCCAAAAGTAGAGGCTTGATAAGCTAGAAAATACACAAGAACGATATACAGGTGGTGAAACCACAATAAAGTTCCCACACCTGCTGGCTGTCTGCTAAGGCCTAGTTAATTTGTTTTTGGCAAAAATTGACTATATTGTATTCTAAAAGAGGCAAGAATTGAACTTAGCAATTTTGGAGCAAGTGTACTGAACCGCAACAGCCAAAATATACGAAAATACTCTGGAATGCATGATGTCCTCCAACGTACGATGTTTCGCCACAAAATTTGGCAGGAAATGCCACTTTAGCCTTCATTTTCTTTTTGCAATAAATAACCTCTCATCACAAAACTAACACAAAAAGAAAGAATACATGATGCGTCTAAACTGTCTCCAAACAAAAAAATGTGTCCGGAGTCAATTTGTACACATTCAAACCACTTTGGCCTTGCTTAAAGTGCCTTTGTATGTCATGCAACATGAAACTGAAAAACAGGATTCACTGTAGAGGGAGAAATGAATGGGGCTCGCCTAGCGTGACGTATCTGCACAGGCTTACGAGAAAAGTGACTCCATGGTCTAAATGAAAAAAAATAAAAATAAAATCACACTTTGGGCGGGTCTCACGTTCTAGTACTACTCAAAATCTTGACAAGTGCTTATTTAGTCTGTACTTATCCCAAAAGCTTGGTAATGACATACGCCCCTTTTGCACTAATGGTGTCTGCGCCAAAGGGGCTAAGGCTAAATGTTTGGTAGCCACACACATTTTAACAGTGAAATTCAAGTGCATTATGACTTTTGTCTGCCACTTTTAATAACATGTAACGGTCGATATAGCACATTATGATCTAATTATTGTAGGTCAGCATGGCCTGAGCACGCCGTGCCTAAACACTTTTGTTAGGTGAGAAAGTATTGTTTCTGGTACTCTTTCGGGAAGCAGCCTATGCCTTATTCAGAGCAAAAACCTTGTTTCCCTGAGAATGTCAGACAATCGCATATTTCAAATTGACCATTTGAAATGCACACAAAGTACAGCATGGCTTTGAGGGTCCCACTAACTATTGAAACGCACGTCATCCAAGTTCAGCAGTCAACATCATAACTAAGCTTGTAGAAGTGCATATTACCAAGTTGACAGAATAATAAGGAGAAGGTGAGAGAGATGGTCCCAATTATAAGAGAAGCAATAGCAGAGTTCAAGCTCTCTCCCATGTCAAATGCGGAAGGGCAAAGCATACCCAGCTTTCGGTTACACTCTCACCTGCGACCACTGCACCAGGCTGACTGACATGCGTAACAAGCAGTTTGTGATACCACATTATCAAACCTGCAATTTATGGGACATCAGAGATCAGCTTCAAGCTTGATGCTATGCTGCTCTAGGGATGTATTATGAACTGACTACATTTAAATGTTATGCTTCATGGTTTGTTGCAAGCTTCAGGAATTTACTTATTCATTTATAAAACCTCATAGGCTCCAGCTGGAGTACTGCATAAGGTGGTAGGTAGAACATTGTGAGCCAAATAAAGAACATACAATAAAACAAGTAAAAAAAGAAATAAATACTCTTTCACACTGTGGTTTCTTATCTGGCAGCTAGCTTATAAAAGTGAACAGAAACGTGTTCATGCTGGTAGTGCTTTAGAAGAATAAATAATAAGAGGTTAAACAGAAAATTCAAACACTTTCAAGCCACCTTTCGTGGTTTTTTTCTTTCAACGTCCCTTTAGGAATGGGAATCAATGAACAGCCCCCCCCCCCCAAACAAAAAGAGAAAAAAAGTGTAATACATGATTTTTGACTACTTAGAGAAATAAATCTAGGCACACAGAATCTGTGCAGGCATGTATGTAAGGAATTAAGTGCAGTAATATATGCAATAACTTACAATGCCCTGCTTTCGTCGGGCAACTCATAACAAGACATAAAAGGATATGTGTGCCTCAAAACACAGTTCCTAAAAAAATACGTCACTATACAGTCAGTAAGTAGCATATCATGCATATCTACTCAAGCTCCCAATTATACTTGACTCAGAGGAGGCTACTTAGGTATATTGATTAAACTGAAGGTAGGCGATATTTTAAAATATACAGTTCAAGTAGTACTCGAATATTATGTTGAAACTGGAAGTTATGAATATGGCATCTAAAGCAAAAGTGTTGTACGTTATGCCAAACCTGCCAGCCTGTGAACTTTATATTTAGCAAAAATCCTAGACACAATGCTGTGTTGGAAAGTCAGCATGTATTTTCTTAAAGTTTTCTCTCAGCGCCTACATTGTTCAATAGAGACACATTATTAACCATTAACTTGGAACAGCAGAAACTGACAACATTGTTTTTAGACCAGTGTGCTTTTTTCAGTGCTTTTGCTGTTGCCGATTTAGCCGGCTTTACGAACTTATCTCAATAAGCTCGTCTAATACGGGTGTCATACAGTGCACTTTTCATTGCAATCAAGCCCAATCCGGATCGAATTTCTCACTTGTGATTGGCTCTTTTGTGCAAGCTGCGCGAGGAAGCCAATTGCAGTAGCTAATTTTGATCTGAATCGGGCTTGGTAGGAAGTGCCCCTCTGGTATACTCGTTAGGGATTTTGCATTGCTAATAAAGCAGCACAAGTGCCATCACAATTTATTGTTTTAGATGCAATTTTGCAATCTCATACCATCCCATTTTTTAAGATTCTTACAACATATTCCCAATAGAATTTCATTCTCATAACTCAATGCAACAATAGTAAAATTGTAGAATGAGTCCAAATTCGTAAATTTCACCAAAAGATTCAGGACCGATGGCACGTACGAATTATACCAACAGAACTTAGAACTCATAAGTGGCAGTGACTGTTTTGTACACACCTTTTCAAAGCACTAAATTCCACTAAATTATTAGCGTATACGACACTGGTTCGTTCAAAAATGGAGTACGCGTCTTTTATTTGGAACCCGCATCAGTCGTACCTCATAAACAAGCTCGAGTCAGTCCAAAACAAAGCAGCCCGCTTCATTACGAAAAATTACTCACGAACGTCCAGCATCACCAACATTAAAAATTCTCTAAATCTTCCCTCTCTAGAAAATCGTAGACTCATAGCACTTCTTTCCCATTTTCACAGGCTTTATCACTGCATGTCTTTCAGCGCATGCCACATCAGGCCCGCACATCGTATCTTCCCGCGCCTTGATCATCCCTTTAAAGTGCAGCCCGCTCTGGCGCGCACTAACTTCTTAAGTCATTCGCCTCTCTTTCTCGCAATATATCATTGGAATAAGTTACCAAATGAAATAGTATCCATTCTAAGTCATGACGATTTCCTAGCAAAACTAAAAGACTATTTTAAAGTACACACATAGGCTTTTCTTGCGCAATCGTTCAAGGCGCCATCCATTGTGGTCTAGGGTTTTTTTTTGTCATCAACATCTTTTGATGCTTCGGGCGCACTTGGCTTTGTTTTAGGTGAGCACCAAGTTCCTTGTACTGCTTAGTTTCTTATTCTTATTATTTTACATGTATTATATATATATATATATATATATATATATATATATATATTTATTGTTACATGCTGTATTTGCTGTTGTATGTACCTCTTTTAACAAGGATTTTTCTTTTGAATTACTCATTCTAAGTAACCTTGATTTTGTGCTACACCCCTTTTAATGGCTATAGGTGTCTTGAAAGTTTAGTATGTGTTCTTGTAACAGCTTTTACGGTTTCTCTTTGATCTTTTTTTCCATTTGTGTTCTTGTTTTTATTTTAACATGCATTACCTGATTGAATGCGTCTACTGTTACTTAATGATTTACTATACCATCCCTATGTAATGCCCTACGGGCCTTTAGGGTACTTGAATAAAAAAAAAAGCAGATCAGATTCCTTGTCGGGCTGCTCAGACTGCATTTTGCCACAGGCTCCCATGTGGTGCAGAGATGCCTCCGTCTCACGAAATCGTGACATCCCTAAACAATAAGAAATGTTCAGTTTATTGCAATCACTGCTGAAACTGCAAACTTGTGATTTAACAACACCACGTTAAATTGTGAAAAGACCTCAGCCAGCTACATGGTTGTGCAAATATCTCATTCTGACATCACGGGCAGTTATTTAACCTGTCAAATGCACGAAGACATACAGAACACTCAACACAAGAAACACAGGTTGTCTTGACAATATATAAGCAGAAAAATTTGTATACAAGCTAAAATGTGCTCATGAGTCAGACAGAGCAATCCGGTGCCGTCTCGCGCAGATGTTAGCTGTGAAGACAACACGTCAACGTACTTTTAGAAATATATATACCATTTCTTGCTGAGAAATTACGTACAGAAGCAGTGACATTCGCGGCATCAATTTTTGTGCCCGTTCAGACTAAACGATACTCGGCGCTAGTGTATTTCATAACAGAAAGCAAAGAAACAATATATGAAGCTCTTGGCAACATCCTATACTTGTTTGACGGTAATTTTCATAAAACGTTTTGCTAAATGTGTACTACGGCATTAATAACAAACATTAGGAAATCACTTTTATAATTTTTGTCGCTGTACTAATCATCTTGTGCTCCGCCTAACAAGGCACACTACACGAACTATAAAAATGCGCCAAGCGCCGGACTTACCTTTCGAGACATACTCGGCAAACGCTCCTTCGTGTCAGGTCCGGCGGCATCGACTGCGCGAACTGTCCTTCCGGCATAAACACTGTTAAATTGCGGATGAACGTAATAGTACAATTTCCAACACATTCTTCCGTGCACTGTGAACCGCTGCGAGATCGGCGAGAGTACCAGAGGCTGCTAATGAGCCGGGGACAAAGAGCACGAATGGACCGAACTACGATGACCAACAACGCCGCACCGCACGAAAGATACAGCTAGCTAGCAGCGTTGCACAGGCCCAGGGGCTTAGCGATCGCTGATGCGCACAAAAAAGAGCACATTTTCTCTCGGCAAAGCGTAAATATGATTAAACTACCACATCGACCATCCGCAAGGAAAATATTCATGCAGCGCTCACATACCGACAGCCCAACGTTTCTAGACTGGTAACATTTTGACAGCCGAACACGGGAAAATGATGTCATTTCGTCAAGATAGAAGCACCGGAAGCTTTGCAAGAGCCGGAGAAACGTCATGGCGGCCATATTGTTTACATCGTCGTCTACCGTTTTGTCGTCTCAGGCAACGTTGGTCTCTGGCTCCTCGGCACCACTGTATCGGCACGGTGCTCCATGGTAATCGTGATCGCATGGATGGTGGCGGCTGGTATTCACATGTTATGCGAGTGATGCGGCGTGTTTCAACAACGTTTCTTTCAACATCGAGGACAGCAACCTGTGGAGCAGCCGTATCAACCGGTCAGGGCCGTTAAATCGCAGCATATCGTGGTTTGGTTTGTGAATGTTTGTGAATTCAACAAGGTGTCCGTGTTTTAATGCGGCGTTATCGACGACGCATTTGGTGTCGAGTGGCGTCGTCGACGCACTTTGTTCTGGCTTGTGTGCGGTTTTGCGGATGTGTATAGACGGTTTTCAGCAGCGGCGCACGGGCGCGGCCATGTTTGATCACGTGATTGCGCCGGCATGACTGGCCTTGGGTTGAAGGCCAGCGAAGCAGCCGTACTGCTGTAGTCATGGGCGACGGTGCGGCAAGCGGCGCTGTTTCGGGTCCACCGATGGACAGTGGCTGGATCGACGACACAAAGCTCTGGCCCATGGTTCAACGACCATGTAAGTGAACCATTGTTTGTCATTTTAACGTTGTATGTGCTCGCGCCGGAGAGCTCTGGCGCTCGATCATCGTGCACGCATGCGCGTCGCTCGTTCGCGCCGAGCGATTCGAGCTCATGGAGGCTTCTTGTGCGGCGTTCACGTCAGTTCGCTAGTTCTTTTTTTCTTTTTGTGGTTAGTGCGGTGTACTTAAGCTACGATCTGAGCTGTTTGAAGTGGTTGAGCCTCTCGCGCTTTGCTTGATGGCCTCAAATGTGTATGCTTGAGCGCCGAGTGGAAAATCCGTGTCCGCTTGTGTGTTGACATCTCGCACCCTGGTATTTTAGCTTCCCACATACGTTGAGGTAAGCGTTTGCCTCGATACTGGTGCACTGATCTCTGCAGAATTCACCAGTGCGGCGGGCACGCAATAGTTTCGCGTGGTTGACTTCAGAGCTGCAGATTGTGTTTGTTGTATGTACTAACTGAATGCCTCCGAACCGGTGTTGTTTCATAGTAAAACTCCTTTCACACGGGCAGGTTAGATCGCAATTGAGCCTCGATCCGAATCCAGTCGGTCGTGATTCGCAAATCGTAATCGAAGTGTCCGATTTCAATCGGAGACCGACATAAGCAGCTTCTAGCTCAGTGTGACAGAAAACGAGGTACAACGAGAAAGAAAGAGATCCGAAGAAATAACCCTCTAAAAAGGCCGTTTTAACGACAGTGCAAAACAATGATTTTTTATGCACGTATAATTTTTAAAATATCTGTGTGCTGCGTCGACGCCATGCACGTAGTTCTGAGGTTTGCAGACGATCAGAATCGGCGGACGTGGCACGTAGTTTACCTAAAATACCGAATGAAAAAGTAATTTTTCTGAAAATTGATTTGTACCTTTACTACCTATTAGGCACGTTTATTATTTGCTTCGGACTTAGTTACACTTAATGCGTTTGAGCCCAAACAACACGATCCTGATCCTTGGACTGTGTTGTAGCGATAATTTTCGATCGCGTTCGAAAGTCCTAGCCGGATCGAGGCTCGATCGCGATCGAAAGTGGCCATTTGACAGGGGCATAACTTTAGCTGTAACTAAAGCGTTTTATAAATTAGAGCTCCCGTTTCAACTTGTCAAACTCTTCATAGGAGAGCAACACCAGCTTAGTAATCAAATATGTATTAATTATTGAAACTCCAGAACTATAATTTATAAATCCAAACGATCAGTTTAATATCAGACTCTATCTATCGTGTTATTTTAGTTCTTTCAAACATCTGCAGGTGTCTTGAGGAGTAAATAAAAAATCAGCTTTCTTTTATTGCCATTTTTTTTATTCCCGACATACAAATGTTTCTCCCCTATTGCAGTTGTCTACGACTACATGGTCAAGGCAATCGACCAAGATGGGAAGCCTGCACAGGACTACAGGGGGTTTGCAGAGGGTGTCAACCTTTTTGACAGTGGCAATGTTGGGAAAGCCCCAGGCAGCACATCACATGGGGCCAACTAGGGCCGATGATGGTTTTCAGCCGGCACTGGCTGAGCCGCGAAGGCCCGCCGTTGCCTCTGTAATGCCAGTGCTGGGAAAGCCACTGTAACAGACATCCAGCGCTGGCCCTGCTTTGCCGGTGAATGCCCGTTAATGGCTAGGCCGGGCGTCGCAACTGGCTATCCCGGGCCTGCTTTGCCGTGGGAGTGCCGTCATTGGCTATGCATCTCTAAACATTGGTTAAGAACGTCCGTTCAAAGCTATAGGCATAGCCACATTGTTTAGCAGTTCTGATAGACCCGTAAATATCGGCCTGTCAAACAGAACGGCATTTCAATATTACTTTTCACGCAGCATTCGCTGGCCAATCCCGATTATATATGTTATACAGCCCGCAATATTTATTTGAATTTTTCACCGCACACGCCAACTGCAACGAGATCACTCTGGTATTTTTTTTTGTTTCTTACTAAGTTCTGCACATTTTTTTCGTTTTATTACAAAGGCTGTTAACTTTCGCGTAATTCTATTTATTGTGTTGAATCATTCGATCGGACATTGTTAACAAGTGGCACAAAGGCACTCCATTATAATGGGTCAATGCGCGCTTGCCGTGTGCATCCTCGATAGGCGTAATAACAAATTCAAGGGGGTATATAATTAAAAAGCATGTGCGCTTACATGTGCGTCGTTTAAGTAGTGTTGCGGGTAGTGAATTTCAAAATACGGCATAACTTTATGGTGCAATCATCTGTACCAGTACAATACAAGGCATTTTGGATGACTGATCCCTATATTACTTTTCTGCATAGAGTGCATATCGAACTGTGCAGTTGTCTCCTGTGGCCAGCTTCATTATAGTTATTAAGAACAGGAATGTTCGTGGCCCGCCGCGCCATTCCGAGCCTTTCCCGGAAAACTCTGTCGTGCGTGTGTTTTTTTTTATGCCAGATGATTTTTTCAGACCAACGGGCACAGTAGGCGTCAATTCCTCCCCGCAGAAAGAACCGGGGAAAAAAAGAAATGGCGCCATGTTGAAGAAGAGGTTTCTGCTGGGCTATCGGTGCATATTTCTAAAACAAAAAAACAGCCAATAGAAGAGACAAGAATGTGAGACAATCCCAACGCTAACTTAAAATGAAATGCTTATTTTGCACGACGCCAAATATATCTACACTGAAGAGAAAGGGGAAGGCGGAGAACAGAGACAACGCCACAAGAGATATACGGGGGCGGGAGGGGGGGAGTGAAGAGAAAGGTTTGGTCAGACGACCAAGACGTCTATACAAAGCGCTCTCCGTTGGAAGGAAACAGAAAATAAAGAAAAATAAAAAAAAGAACAGGAATGTTCGTGGCCCGCCGCGCCATTCCGAACCTTGACGGATGGCTGAAAGAGTTGAAGTTACCGACCTAGGACTGCGAACGAAGAACGAGGCTAAGATTAAGGAGAATACAGGAAAATAGAATGGGGAAAAAAGAAAATGAACGCTACTGGATAAAAATGTAAGGTACTGAATGAAATTAATTTCTGATTAAAAAGTGGCACAAGCATAAAGAAAAAAAACTGCTAAAATATATATACGTTTTTCAAGTAGGTGAACTCTTTTTGTGAGAGCAACACAGATTTGAATAATTTTTTTGCTGACGTTTGCATTTATATCAGCTAATCAATAAACCTATCGTTTTGACTTTGCAAGGAGGCATACATAAGTTTCGTTATTCCTTATTAAATTCAGGCTCCCACTTGCACCCTCAACGACACACCTCTGGTAACTTCTTCCTCTTGTAGATAAATATCTCGGTATACACATCACACACAACATTTTTGGAATATGCATGATGAGTTTTCAGTTTACCAATGCCAACCGCATGTTTGGTTTCTTGCTCCAAAATTTTCTTCATGGGAAGCTTTTATTTTATAAATCTATGGTGGGGTCAATCTTCGAGTACACCAGTTCTGTCTCGCAAGCTCTCGAAAGTGTCCAAAACCTTGCCGTCCTTGTTTTGTTACATACAATTACTCACGTGTAGCCAGTGCGTCTTCTACAAAACCATCGCTTGGTTTACCTTGTCGCCGTATGCGATCTCGCTTGTGTTTGTTTATTACGATTTATTTTATTACTCTCGCTGCTTAAAGGACATATTTTTCTACCTCCCACCTACGTTTCTTCTCGCTGCGGCCACGTTTGAAGCTTTTTTGTTTATGAAAAGAAAAAAAACTGCCTGCTTTTTTTATTTAAAGCCTTCGGTCTTTGACACTATACTAACATAATTAAGTAAATTAATATGGCGAACTTGAACGATATCCTTGTACTCGCTTTTTGGGCTTCACTCATATGTTATGCGCCGCGTAATGTATTGTCGCGAGGTTTCTTAGATACGGCTGCCGCTCCTATGTGTCTATTCATTTTTTTTTCCGAAGGGGGAAGTTGTATTATTTAACTAGAAGCAAGAAATCCATGGGGGCATGTTAGCAAGTGATGCTGTGCGCCGGACTACCCTTGCGCACACGATGTCTTGCTCTACCGTTCTCCTGGGATAATGAGCGCAAAAAAGGAAATAACGATGAAAACATTCATTGATCACTTTGAGTTGTTCTACAGGTCCATTTTGTCATGTTTTACATTTCAGCTATAATATATAATAAAATCAGCACAAGTGCTACTGCTCCTTCAGCCGCAGCAGCTTTTGGGGAAAAATAAATAAAAGAATAAAAAAAACGTGCGCGTGTCGTTCTTCACTACTATCAGGCGAAGTGACGTCAAAATACTAAGAATGTGTTTCGCTCTCACCACGTTTTCCCTGCGTTCCCTCGCTTTGCAGTGTCGAAGGTATGCGCGGTCTATAATGCGCACAGCCGAGCCTGCGTTGCTAATCAGAACCGGATGGGTGCACAAAGAAGCGTGAATAATGCCCTGCCAAAGTTGTTGCTCCCTGCGCGGACCTCGCCCGCTTCCAAAAAAAAAAACGTGGTGACTCTCGGAGGACGAGGGACCCGTACACATTCTGCTTCTGCCTGTGAGCTCTCGTAGCCCACATTTCTTGCACCATGTTTTGCTTGCGAAGCATGCATCAACTTGTCCAGCAACGTGTTCAGTACCAGCGGCTTGACCTTCGCCACTACAAGCTTGGTTCCACACTGCTATTGGGTGAAACATGAACTCGCCAAGCGTTGGAAAACTGCATTTACTGCGAAATAAACTCAATTATCGCAAGGTAAGTACAATTGTCTTATTTTTATTCTCAAGTATAGTGTTTCAACGAAGTGCATTGCCTAATACGTGTATTTTCTTTTTTTACAGATATAATGTACGACCACTTTTTGCTATGTACGTAGACGGTGCTGCACCGCTTCAGCGTCAGCTGAAACTCACTGTTTGTTTGAAAACACGTAGCAGGGCACATTTCGGCTGGTACACTCAAGAAGACCAAAGTTGGATTGTCGTAATTCCTTACTCAGGAAGTACATTCTGCGAGCTGACTGGTGTTCAGAACTTCCAGCAAAAGTATAACCTGTTGTATTGCAGCTTGCTTAGGTGTTTATCATGAAACAATGTACCCTTTCTTTTCTACCTCCGTTCTAAAAGCTTACGCATTGCCAAAGGCTAAGTACAGCTACCCACAAACACTTACGAGAAGTCTTGTGATGAAGGCATAATTCATCATAATTGGCTAGTTAGAACAAATATCGCATATTTTGATGCAGCGACATTTCGTACCTAATTTTTGCGTATTTCTGCTTCTTTTTTTTCAGCTTCAACAACTTGTTTGGATGGAGAAATCATATCTGTGGGAGGTAGCCTTCAATATAATGAACGCCATCATGGGCCATGCAGTTCAACTGCAGTACAGCCTGCATGGAAACAAAAGCAAGAGACTCTTTAACATGCGGCTTATGCAGAGTGGGAACAGGTGATACGCATTTAATTTCTCAGTTTTGTGCCTCTTGCTTATATTATGCACTGCTGACAGTGTTGGGATAATAAAGGTATATGTGTTGTATGCAGATGGTGCCTGAGAGACGCAGACATCGACATCAATCAAGCGCAAGACTTCATAAGAATGTGGCTGCCAGGCGCCATCGACTATGCTAATAGCAGAAGGCGGCACTACGCCGAAGCGGCTCAACCCCCCGTAGCGTCATAAACAAAGCTTTGGTAGGTGGCCCACAGGATTGGGGATACGAGCGACAATCTGTATCAACCTATTTTAAGACAAATAAAGAAATTGTGTATATTATTTGGTGATTTTATAGTAGATCATGGCATGTTGCATCGAGCTACCATGTAATATTTGCGTAATTTAAAATCGTAGGAAATAACGGCATCGCCCACATACATCACAATGCGCCAATATGGCCATGCCAGTGGGTAATTCGGGACTATAAATTGACTAAAAGCGGCAGAGCCGGCTATTGACCAATACCGGCGCTGCCAGTAGGCAAGGTGGGACACTAGAATGGCAATGAACGGCAGAGCCGGCTATCTGCCTGTATTGGCGCTGCCACACGATGGCCGAAATAGGCCCTTTAGTGGCATGGCCGCGCTGGGCCATTCTTGACGCGGGTAGCGCTGCCGGTTTCGGGCCTATATTTGTGCCGGTGTTTGCCGTGATATTGTCGTGCTGGGGCCAGCCTGGTTGTGCTGCCTGGGTTCGCCTGTGTTGTTCAAGTTTTCGACACTCCACGCCGTACCATCCACAAACAAACGGCCTTACGGAACGCACCAACAGAACTCTCACGAACATGTTGTCCATGTACGTGTCGACGGATCATAAGAACTGGGACAGCGTTCTACCTTTCGTAACTTATGCATTTAACACCGCCCAGCACGAAACTACCGGCTACAGCCCCTTCTTTCTTCTTTACGCTTGGCCGCCACGTTATACCCTCGATACGATCTTCCCATTTCTGAACCACGATGATGCCTGCATATCGGAGACAATCAGTCGTGCAGAAGAAGCCCGCCGCCTTGCTTATTTGCGCACTCTTGCTTCACAAGATCGCTCGAAGGCACGTTACGACCGCCGACACCGACACGTCACATATGATCCCGGTGACTTAGTGTGGATGTGGACGCCTACCAGAAAACGTGGGTTGTGCGAAAAACTACTGGCGCACTATGCTGGACTTTACGTTGTGTTAGATCGTATAAGCGAATTGACATACCGCATAGCACGTCTCCTTTCAAATGGTCGACGGTCTTCAAAGACTGAAGTGACTCATGTTGCCCGCTTGAAGCCCTGCACCACTCGAGATGCTGTTTGACTTGCCCGGAGGGCTTCGTCTACGTGGGGGGATGTGTTACAAGCGCGAAAGTCTTGTATGATTTGGGTATGTGCCGCAAGCAGTAGTGGGACACGGAGTACGAGGGGGACAGAAGAAGAAGACGTTCTCCTAGCGATAGCAGAACCTCGGCTGGCGCCCAAGACCGTCGGTTGAGTCCGAATAAACCCTCTTTTCACGGAGAGTTACCTGTAACAATATATATGCTTCGTAGCTCTTTCACGGAGATCAATTCAACATCTGTGCCATTTTCGACAAACCATTTAGCAAGGTTCGTAATGTGCACCTTAGCATTTGATTACCATAGCTCGTGTGGCATTAACTTTCCTTGTTTCGGGATTGCGTGTGTAGCGTGTAGGGGAATTTTTTTCAATCTTGCAAGTAAAGTAAACCAGAAGGGCTTCTGCACTGTCCACCTCTGACTGCACGACGCTGACTCAATGGAAGCTTCACAGAAAGATTAGTAGTGCACAATAGGTGAGACAACCTTCTCAAGTCTCTGGAAGACGTAGCTGATTGGCTGACACGAGTATAATAGCTTTCGCTGCCCTGCGTGAAGTTGGTGAGACGCAGTGTAGTTCTTTCTGCTTTGTTCAATTTCTTGTTGCTTGGTGGTTTCACGCTGTTGCTGCAATGTTGCACATAATTTTCCATGCGTGCAAACTTTATGCGTGCTCACCTGTATGATACCACATAGTAACAATCGAGTACTAGTGCGGTGCCCCATATTGTGCAAACAGATCCGCACGAGCAGAAACTCTGCATTTCGCAACTTTACAGCACAATATAGCATTTTTGTAGTGAATAATAGCATACGATAAAACATTTTGGCAATGAGCTGTGGTCTTAAGCATAAGCACAAAGAAGGAAAGGAAGTAATGGCCTAATCAACAACTGGAACGCACACCTTTGCATCGTCATTCGCGCATATGCAGCTAAACTGCAAATGCGGGAATGTGTTTATTTGCAAATGAAAAGCAGTGAGAGTATCTATATTGAAAAACATGGTTCCATTAGACCAATTTGAAGTTGTTTAGGCAGTTCTTTGCAGGAATGTCTATGGAAGAAATTTGCCATGACAGGAGAGCAACTGTATTGTGTACCACATTTCCTATCAAGAGAGGAAGACAAATCACAATGATGCTTTGTCAGATTTTTTTAACGAATGATTGCTTAGTCCTGAAATTTCAAGACACAAGGACGTAACTTTATTGTGTCGCACGACTCCTCATGGCTAGAGGGATGTGGGCACATACAGGTTTTATTGCAAAAAAATCAAGACTTCGGTGCGCCCTCCATTTTCGCGGCGATCAGAAAGTTTTGGAAAAGAACTAGCCATAAACTAATTCTTATATCGGCAGTAACGCTGGCCACCCATCATGTAGTCCAACAAGTGGCCACTGCAGGACCGGTAAAACAGGTCCTGCAAACGTGAACGGTACGTTATTAATATAACTGAATATGATATAACCTAGAATTATTAATGTCTCACAATGTTAAACCTTGCTGCCTGGAAGAGCGGTAGTAAAATGAAATAAACAAAGTACAGAAATGATTGAAAGAGAGAAAAAGAAGATTAGAAAGCAGGAGAGGAAAACGCAATGACCAGATTTCCCCGGGTGTGTCTCCGAGGCCGATGGTGTGTGTCGCCTCCACCGAGGGCATCGCTTCAATCCCCAGGATCCCATTTTCCCTGGGCACGGCTAAGCCGCTCACGGCTAGACATGGTAGGGTCCAATATCCATGTGCTCGGGTCCGAGGTGTCGCAATACATCTAATGCCTGTTAAACACAGACGCCCCAGTGGGGACCACAGTGAAGCAGGCAAACTTCATCACCACACACTCGGTCATGCATACCTGCGAACATGCGAGATTTACAGTTTGCAAATCCCATGAACTGGTAGGGGGAAGGCATGTGTGTCACACATTCTTAAGAACTTTGCCCAAAGCACACACCTACCCTGGCATACATACGCGTGGCTTATTAATAATTTAAATTAAGGCGCAAAACATAGGCTCCAGCAAACTTAAACAGCAGAGACGACAAGTAACTCATTGTATTTAGATCAAACTGACTTTTTCAGCGAATTTGCTGTTGGCGATTTCGCCTGCTTCAGGAACTATACTGAATAAACTTGCTCAAAACATGTACCTAACTAAAATTCGACGTCTTGCGCTGCCTCAAGAAGGCGGCCCAAATGCCACCTAATTCCTGCCCGCATGTTCTTTTTTGTTTTTTTTTTTTACAGCGAAACTGTTAAGGGCTAAGTGCACGAGGATTGTGTATACGTATGGAAAAAAACTATCATCATCATCATTGGCTCCAGCGTCGTCGTCTTTTTGAGCGCACAGCCCCTCCTCCCTCCCGGCCGGCTGAGCCCCCGCTATCTCTCTTCCCTTGCGCTAGTCGACCTTCTTTTATGCCACGTTTCCCTCTGAGTAGAGTTGGGCTCGGCTGCGAGGCTGGCGCGGCAAGCCTGCTGGAAGCTGCGCCCAACTAGAGTTGAGCCCTGCTGGGAGGCTAGCGAGGCTAGGCCGGCGGCGCTGCGTCTTTGCGTCCCTCCGCCTCGGCTGCTGACGCGCGCTCTTTCCCTCGCCCCTCTGGCTGCTCCGCGTGCGTCTATAGGTGACCCGTAAAACGAGCAATCGCAGGGAATTGTGGGGCGCGTCGTCTGCTAGCAGCTTCCGGTTCGACAGACGACGCGGCGGCATCGGCGGCATGCTCGGCGCACGTGTTTTCTACGCGGTTTTAACTGTCAGTCGTGCAAAGCTTTCCGTCCGCTTTGTCGACCAGCAATGCCGTACCATTCATGCAGCTGATTTCTAGGTTTCAGTTCAGTCTGGGCGCGACAATGACTTGCCGAGAAAGGCAAGGATACGCTTTTATTCATAAACGAACTCTGGTTCTCGTTTCGGCGGCCTTTTTTTCTTTCTGCCAGGTTTAGCTCTACGACATTTGCCGCTGCTTGGACGCACTGTCACTGACTGCTCTGCCTACGGGTCAGTCATACAGATGAAAAAGCTATCTTTATTCGATAATTTATCAAGCGTATAGGAGCATTACGTGGAAAATCGGGTGCTGAGGCGATATCTATAGCAGCCTCTTAAATACTGCCCTGTGATCGTCCCTGCAACCGATATCGTCAGTAACAGCGCAGCTATAGCGTAATTAGAAAATAAAATGCTGAAAATGTTTGAAAACTGCGTGCTGTCAACGACATTTCTTGGTCGTAATTTGAGGTTCATTTGAAGTGCTACGTAGTTAGAAGTTATATTTTTTATATTACGGATGCGCATTACCTCTATCTGTGTTCAAGGAACTAAGGTGGGCTAGTTGGTTACGAGTATTATGTAGGTATCTCGCTGTGTCCCGTTTAAGTTTCCACCGTAAAACCTTTTTTCATCATACCTCTATATGTGCATGCAAGTACTGGAATGGTTATTGTTGCTTGAGTCAATGTTAGAGAAATAGTCCTCTTTCGAAATCATTCCGTGTCGGCCCTTACACAGCTCATCGCGGCCTGATAAGTGGCACTGTACGTTCATTTTTTGTTCATTGATGGTTCAGTTTTGGAAGTGGCAGCCATGCCTCTGATGTTTGTGCACAGGGCCGGTATTTTGTAGCGATACTGTTATGCTTTATCTGTGCTAGTCATCATCCACCGAGCGGCTCACGGCCGGCTGATTCCGTTGATAACGTGAGCGGACCGTCGCTCTGACCACTGACCAAGCGCGAAAAGTACGAAAAGGCATTAACATCGGAAAGGCATCGCTACAAAATACGGGCCCAGCTGACTCAGCAAGGTATGCTGCAAGGCAGAACGAACTTACATGAGTTTACCTTTAATGCTTAAATTTGAGCAGCCAACGGCTCAACAGCCGACCATGGTTTTGCTAGGCGCCTGCATGCAACCAGGTAATCTTCGAGTATGACAAAGCCGGACTGCAAGCGCATCAATAGGCTAAAACGACGAAGCGGTGGTGGCGGCTGTGCTTCCTCGAACCGGAAACAGCGAGCAGACGGCGCATCCCAGAATTCATCGCTCTTTTACGGGTCACCTATTGACAGGCCCGTTGATAAAGGGAAGGAAGGCGAGGAGGGCGCAGCGGGGTGGCCCGAAGGCGGGGGAGATAGGCGGCTGTCACACATGACTATGCGTGTGGGTGCCCGCTCACCGACTGCGGTGAATGCGCGCAGCCCTGCCTGCGTCGGCCGCTTGTGCCGCCGGCTCTCTCCGGGTTCCCGCCTGTCTACGAAAAAAGTAGGTCAACGGAGGAGGGGGTGTTCGGAGGAACACCTCACTGAACGGAGGAGGTGAACGGAGCAGGTCAACGGAGGAGTTCGCGTCAGCGTTGGTTCTTTATCTGATGCTTTGGAGGGGGGGGGGGGTATTCTGTAGGAGTCCACCTAGTGGACTGTTCATTTCAGCTGTCCGATTGGCTCCAGCTGCACGAGCAAGAAGGAGCCTGGCTGGCTTCTTCTCGCTCGTGCTGCTGGAGCCAATCGGACAGCCAAAGTGAACATTCCACTAGGTGGACTCTTACAGAATAGCCCTGTTTTTCAAGCACTCTTGTCTAGGAACGTCGTACAAAAGCGTGAGGAACGCCGTTGCCTGTGGACGCCGAGGGAGTTCTTTCAGAGTCTGACATTGTATGCCATCGTCTAAGTGTTCAAAATACCCCATTGTGCTACACGGAGCCAGCACCAAAGCCTCTTTCCCGAGTACGTAGCAAAGGGGTTGGTTTACCATTTTGTAGCCAAATTCAACATAGCCAATCCCCAATGTAGCTAAACCCCAACATAGCAAATCCTACCAGAGCGCTAGCTTTGCTTGACTTCCCTCTTCACAGGGTGGAGAGTTTCCGACTTTTCTTTTTCAATCTTGTTTCACCCCATCCAGGAACAAGTAAAGATTTTCGCACAAAATTTATTTTTCATAAAACAAGGCGCATTGCTATGAAATCGTAGAAATAGCTCCAATTCGTAAACATCAAGAAAAACTCGGGAAAGTTAGGAGGTATAGGTATGTTCATTTTTCCCCTACGTAGAGAAAGTGTTCTTGCTTACGCCTGTCACACCGTCTCTGTGTTTTTTGTACGCTAAAATGTTAAAACGGAATACCAACATGCCGATACTTACAATATGTTATGTTTACTTGCAGTGCCTGCACTGCTATTATGAATTGCTTCAAGGGTACTGTTCTCATACTTTTTCTACTGCCCAATTTTGCCACAGATAGAAGCGCCAATCAGGAACCCAATAAGCAAGCCGGTGTACGAAGAATATTACAAAATTAAATGTAATCTCGCGTGAACAGTCGTCCACATCATCATCATCATCAGCCTATATTTTATGTCCACTGCAGGACGAAGGCCTCTCCCTGCGATCTCCAATTACCCCTGTCTTGCGCTAGCGTACTCCAACTTGCGCCTGCAAACTTCCTAACTTCATCATCCCATCTGGTTTTCTGCCGACCTCGACTGCGCTTCCCTTCTCTTGGTATCCTTTCTGTAACCCTAATGGTCCACCGGTTATCCATCCTACGCATTACATGGCCTGCCCAGCTCCATTTCTTCAGTTTAATGTCAACTAGAATATCGGCTATCCCCGTTTGTTCTCTGATCCACACCGCTCTCTTCCTGTGTCTTAACGTTAGTCCTAAGATTTTTCATTCCATCGCTCTTTGTGCGGTCCTCAACTTGTTCTCGAGCTTCTTTGTTAACCTCCAAGTTTCTGCCCCATATGTTAGCACCGGTAGAATGCAATGACTGTACACTTTTCTTTTCAACGACAGTGGTAAGCTCAAATTCAAGATTTGGCAATGTCTGCCGTATGCACTCCAACCCATATTTATTCTTCTGTAAATTTCTTTCTCATGATCAGGGTCCCCTGTGAGTAATTGACCTAGATAAACGTACTCCTTTACAGACTCTAGAGGCTGACTGGCGATCCTGAATTATTGTTCCCTTGCCAGGCTATTGAACATTATCTTTGTCTTCTGTATATTCATCTTCAACCCAATTCTTACACTTTCTCGATAAAGGTCTTCACTCATTTGTTGTAATTCGTCCCCATTGTTGCTGAATAGGACAATGTCATCTGCAAACCTAAGGTTGCTGAGATATTCGCCGTCGATCCTCACTCCTAAGCCTTCCCAGTCTAAGAGCTTGAATACTTCTTCTAAGCATGCAGTGAATAGCATTGGAGAGATTGTGTCTCCTTGCCTGACCCCTTTCTTGATAGCTAACTTTCTACTTTTCTTGTGGAGAACCAAGGTAGCTGTGGAATCCTTGTATATAAGTCGTCCACATAAGGACTGATAATTAAGCTTTCAAAAGCATGGAATTAGTGTTTCTGGGTAGCAAAACGTATTTCATGTTTACTGAGGGCCATTGATGAGCACTGGCTATTGACCAGTCGCAATCGAGCAGGGCATGTGGCCAAAAGCAAGATGGTGAGTGGGTTGCAAATATTGCTCTACTATACAACATGGGCACAGCTTTGAGCACAGTTGTAACAATGACAGGACGGAAAGACAATGAATGGTGGTTGCCACTGTCATTTGGCTTCAGCATTTGGTTGCCACTAACTCTGCTTTTGCAAGGTGCACTCAAAAACCTTTTGATTGAAAAGCTTTCTGGAGCAATAATCTGTAAAGGGACGTTACAGAAGAAATGTTCAGCTGTATTATTATATTACCTTTCCACAACACCACAAAAACGACTCTTGCCATGAGAGGACAATTGATCAGAAAGGAAGTCAGTGAAGGTGCAACAACAAACGACGATGGCAACCTAAAGTGCACGCACAAATTCGTCATGACATTGATTATGATAGTGTCTCCTCGGGTCTGCTTAAATTTTTTATCTTTAATTATGAACTATATCGTATTTGAAAATGGCCAAAGATTGAATTTATCAATTTTCGAGAACGTTCACGGCTTCAAGATGCGCTAAGTATGGGAGATTACTTTAAATCTTTGATAGACACAGACAAATGGGCCTTAGGGTTTTGACGCAAAATTCAGAAAATAGAAATCTTGGTTTCATTTTCTTTGTTCCAGTATTCAAGTTCTTGCCGCGATATTAGCGAGAATAGAGTTTTGAAATAATACTTTATCTGTCTAAGCAAATAGTGTCCAACCTTAATACCTGACATTTCACGCTTTCATGAAGAAGTGTGGCCCGTCCAAAATATAAAAACCAAAAACTTTCAACCTTACCAATGCGATATTACAGGGCCTGGTTGTCGTGCTCAGGACAGGCATGCCCATCTTCCAGCTCCTTCACCTGTGAAAACCGTCTTGTCCCTCTCACTGGCTGCCAACACCAGCCTTTTCACTCATGTCTGCAAGAACCACTTTTAGGCTCTTGCATTCCCGTTATCGCGGCTCAATGAGCCAGGACAGCTTCATCTGCCTGTGCCGACTTTCCTCAATGAGACAGGCAGGGGCCTGGCACTTGTTCTCCATTGAGTGCGAGATGGTTTCTCCAGTCGCAAGAGATGAGTGCAAGCACTCTTTCTCAAGCTTGAGTCTTATGACTGCATGCTCGAAAAAGCACATCTCTTCCTGCAGAGAGGCAATGCGCCTGGTGGACTCACCGACCCAAGAATCGCTAACCAGCAGTTTTTGCTTGCAGTCGGCGATAAACGAGTCCCGGCTAGCATTGGCATGTCTGAGAATTTGCTCTTGCTGCTCAGAAGCGCGTAGCTTCATCCTGATCTCAGACAATTCCTCCTGGAACGCGTTGCAGGCGGTACGTTTATCAGACAGCTGTGCAGTGCGACTTCAGATAGGCCACGCTGCTTTACAATCACATTTAACATCTCTGTCGAGATCGCAGCCTAACCTGTCAGTCGATCGCAGCAATAAACCTGCAGGTTGTTTCACGTAACTTGAGCCAAACCTTAAAAGTACGGCAGGCTTATCGGCGTTGTAAGTGTTGTTTCACCTGATTAGGATTTGTCAACTTTCACCTCCTCTGACCAGAATCTTTCTTTTTGGCACCTACAGATTGAAAGATGGCCATTCTTCATTTTATTCTTCACTATACCCTGCGAGGCAAATGGTATTTACTACCCGCTTGAAACGTGCTCAGAGAGCCAGCCCTCCGAGTTGTTTGCCAGGACACAGCGCCTTCGTGATGCTGCTCTTCAGGTATATTGTCGACGCCCAAGAGACGTCGCACTGACTCAAGAAATTTGCTGGGCGGTTTTGGACGTCGGAGTTTCAGCATCGTGTTATACTGCAGCAACTTCGATGGTAAGATAGCCAACAATTCAGTCATTTCTTTGTTCAATTGTATTGCACCCAAATATTAGAAAAGTTTCGAATCGGGAATTAAGCACAGTGTGACTTCAGATAGGCCACGCTGCTTTACAATCATATTTAACATCTCTGGTGAGATCGCAACCTATGCTGTCAGTCGATCACAGCAATAAACCTGTAGGTTGTTTCACTTAAGTTGAGCCAAGCCTTAAAATAATGGCATGCTAATCAGCGTTGTTAGTGTTGCTTCACCTGATTACGATATGTCAACTTTACCTCCTCTGACCAGCCTCTTTTCATTTTGGCACCTAGAGATTGCAAGATGGCCATTCTACATTTTAACCTTCAATATACTCGGTGAGGCAAATGGGATCTACTACCCGCTTGAAACGTGCTCAGAGAGCCCTCCGAGTTGTTTGCCAAGACACAGCGCCTTCGTGACGCTGCTCTTCAAGCATATTGTTGAGGCCTAAGGGACGCCGCAACGACTCAAGCAATTTGCTGGGTGGTTTTGGATGTCGGAGTTTCAGCATCGTGTTCTACTACAGCAACTTCGATGGTAAGAGAGCCAACAATCGAGTCCTTCCTTTGTTCACTAGAATTGCACCCAAATATTAGAAAATTTTCGAATCGGGAATTAAGCACAGTGCGACTTCAGATAGGCCACGCTGCTTTACAATCATATTTAACATCTCTGGTGAGATCGCAACCTATGCTGTCAGTCGATCACAGCAATAAACCTGTAGGTTGTTTCACTTAAGTTGAGCCAAGCCTTAAAATAATGGCATGCTAATCAGCGTTGTTAGTGTTGCTTCACCTGATTACGATATGTCAACTTTACCTCCTCTGACCTGCCTCTTCCTTTTTTGCTCTTAGAAATTATTACATGACCGTTCTACATTTTATCCTTCAATATACTCTGCAAGGCAAATGGGATCTACTAGCCGCTCGACCTCTGAGTTGCTTCCCAAAACACGGTGCCTTCGTGACGCTGCTCTTCAGACATTGTGTATGCCCAACAGACGCCACAATGACTCAAGAAATTTGCTGGGCGGTTTTGGATGTCGGAGTTTCAGCATCGTGCTCTACTACAGCAACTTCGATGGTAAGATAGCCAACAATCGAGTCCTTTCTTTGTTCACTAGCATTGCACCCAAATTTTAGAAAATTTTCTAATCAGGAATTATGCACAGTGCGACTTCAGATAGGCCACGCTGCTTTACAATCACATCTAACATCTCTGGCAAGATCGCAGCCTAACCCTTCAGTCGATTGCAGCAATAAACCTGCAGGTTGTTTCACGTAACTTGAGCCAAACCTTAAAGTAACGGCATGCTTATCGGCGTTGCTAGTGTTGTTTCACCTGATCATGATTTGCCAACTTTTACCTCCTCTGACCAGCCTCTTCCCTTTTTGGCACCTAGAGATTGCAAGATGGCCATTCTACATTTTATCCTTCAATATACTCGGTGAGGCAAATTGGATCTACTACCCGCTTCAAACGTGCTCAGAGAGCCCTCCGAGTTGTTTGCCAAGACACAGCGCTTTCCTGACGCTGCTCTTCATGCATATTGTCGACGCCCAAGGGACGCCGCAACGACTCAAGAAATTTGCTGGGGGGTTTTGGACGTCGGAGCTTCAGCATCGTGTTCAACTGCAGCAACTTCGATGGTAAGATAGCCAACAATTCAGTCATTTTTTGTTCTCTAGTATTGCACCCAAATTTTAGTAAATTTTCTAAACGGGAATTGTGTGCAGTGCGACTTCAGATAGGCCACGCTGCTTTACAATGACATTTAACATCTCTGTCGAGATCGCAACCTATCCTGTCAGTCGATCGCAGTAATAAACCTGCAGGTTGTTTCACATAACTTGACCCAAACCTTAAAGTAACAGCCTGCTTATCGGCGTTTTTAGTGTTCTTTCACCTGATTAAAATTTGTCAACTCCTACGTCCTCTGACCTGCCTCTTTCTTTTTGGCACTTAGAGATAAAAGATGGCCGTTCTACATTTTATCCTCCAATATACTCTGAGAGGCAAATGGGATATTCTACCCGCTTGAAACATGCGCAGAGAGCCCTCCGAGTTGTTTGCCAAGACACAGCGCCTTCGTGATGCTGCTCTCCAGGAATATTGTCAACGCCCAAGGGACGCCGCACCGACTCAAGATATTTGCTGGGCGGTTTTAGATGTCGGAGTTTCAGCATCGTGTTCTACTACAGGAACTTCAATTGTAAGATAGCATACAATCCAGTGATTTCTTTGTTCACTAGTATTGCACCCAAATTTAAGAAAATTTTCGAAACGGGAATTATGTGCAGTGCGAGTTCAGATAGGCCACGCTGCTTTACAATCACATTTAACATCTCTGTCGAGATCGCAGCCTAACCTGTCAGTCGATCGCAGCAATAAACCTGCAGGTTGTTTCACGTAACTTGAGCCAAACCTTAAAATTACGGCAGGCTTATCGGCGTTGTAAATATTGTTTCACCTGATTAGGATTTGTCAACTTTTACCTCCTCTGACCAGAATCTTTCTTTTTGGCACCTACAGATTGAAAGATGGCCATTCTTCATTTTATCCTTCACTATACCCTGCGAGGCAAATGGGATTTACTACCCGCTTGAAACGTGCTCAGAGAGCCAGCCCTCCGAGTTGTTTGCCAGGACACAGCGCCTTCGTGATGCTGCTCTTCAGGCATATTGTCGACGCCCAAGAGACGTCGCACTGACTCAAGAAATTTGCTGGGCGGTTTTGGACGTCGGAGTTTCAGCATCGTGTTATACTGCAGCAACTTCGATGGTAAGATAGCCAACAATTCAGTCATTTCTTTGTTCAATTGTATTGCACCCAAATATTAGAAAAGTTTCGAATCGGGAATTAAGCACAGTGTGACTTCAGATAGGCCACGCTGCTTTACAATCATATTTAACATCTCTGGTGAGATCGCAACCATGCTGTCAGTCGACCACAGCAATAAACCTGTAGGTTGTTTCACTTAAGCTGAGCCAAGCCTTAAAATAATGGCATGCTAATCAGCGTTGTTAGTGTTGCTTCACCTGATTACGATTTGTCAACTTTACCTCCTCTGACCAGCCTCTTCCTTTCTCGCACTTAGAAATTATTACATGGCCGTTCTACACTTTATCCTTCAATATACTCTGCAAGGCAAATGGGATCTACTACCCGCTCGACCTCTGAGTTGCTTGCCAAGACACGGTGCCTTCGTGACGCTGCTCTTCAGACATTGTGTACGCCCAACAGACGCCACAGTGACTCAAGAATTTTGCTGGGTGGTTTTGGATGTCGGAGTTTCAGCATCGTGCTCTACTACAGCAACTTCGATGGTAAAATAGCCAACAATCGAGTCCTTTCTTTCTTCACTAACATTGCACCCAAATTTTAGAAAATTTTCTAATGAGGAATTATGCACAGTGCGACTTGAGATAGGCCACGCTGCTTTACAATCACATCTAACATCTCTGGCAAGATCGCAGCCTAACCCTTCAGTCGATTGCAGCAATAAACCTGCAGGTTGTTTCACGTAACTTGAGCCAAACCTTAAAGTAACGGCATGGTTAACGGCGTTGTTAGTGTTGTTTCACCTGATCATGATTTGCCAACTTTTACCTCCTCTGACCAGCCTCTTCCCTTTTTGCACCTAGAGATTGCAAGATGGCCATTCTACATTTTATCCTTCAATATACTCGGTGAGGCAAATTGGATCTACTACCCGCTTGAAACGTGCTCAGAGAGCCCTCCGAGTTGTTTGCCAAGACACAGCGCTTTCGTGACGCTGCTCTTCATGCATATTGTCGACGCCCAAGGGATGCCGCAACGACTCAAGAAATTTGCTGGGTGGTTTTGGACGTCGGAGTTTCAACACCGTGTTACACTGCAGCAACTTCGATGGTAAGATAGCCAACAATTCAGTCATTTTTGTTCACTAGTATTGCAGCCAAATTTTAGAAAATTTTCATATCGGGAATTGTGTGCAGTGCGACTTCAGATAGGCCACGCTGCTTTACAATGACATTTAACATCTCTGTCGAGATCGCAACCTATCCTGTCAGTCGATCACAGCAATAAACCTGTAGGTTGTTTCTTAAGTTGAGCCAAGCCTTAAAATAATGGCATGCTAATCAGCGTTGTTAGTGTTGCTTCACCTGATTACGATTTGTCATCTTTACCTCCTCTGACCTGTCTCTTCCTTTTTCGCACTTAGAAATTAATACATGGCCGTTCTACATTTTATCCTTCAATATACTCTGCAAGGCAAATGGGATCTACTACCCGCTCGACCTCTGAGTTGTGCTTGCCAAGACACGGTGCCTTCGTGACGCTGCTCTTCAGACATTGTGTACGCCCAACAGACGCCACAATGACTCAAGAAATTTGCTGGGCGGTTTTAGATGTCGGAGTTTCTGCATCGTGCTCTACTACAGCAACTTCGATGGTAAGATAGCCAACAATCGAGTCCTTTCTTTGTTCACTAGCATTGCACCCAAATTTTAGAAAATTTTCTTATCAGGAATTATGCACAGTGCGACTTGAGATAGGCCAGGCAGCTTTACAATCACATCTAACATCTCTGGCAAGATCGCAGCCTAACCCTTCAGTCGATTGCAGCAATAAACCTGCAGGTTGTTTCACGTAACTTGAGCCAAACCTTAAAGTAACGGCATGCTTATCGGCGTTGTTAGTGTTGTTTCACCTGATCATGATTTGCCAACTTTTACCTCCTCTGACCAGCCTCTTCCCTTTTTGGCACCTAGAGATTGCAAGATGGCCATTCTACATTTTATCCTTCAATATACTCGGTGAGGCAAATTGGATCTACTACCCGCTTGAAACGTGCTCCGAGAGCCCTCCGAGTTGTTTGCCAAGACAGCGCTTTCGTGACGCTGCTCTTCATGCATATTGTCGACGCCCAAGGGACGCCGCAACGACTCAAGAAATTCTGGGTGGTTTTGGACGTCGGAGTTTCAGCATTGTGTTCAACTGCAGCAACTTCGATGGTAAGATAGCCAACAATTCAGTCATTTTTGTTCTCTAGTATTGCACCCAAATTTTAGTAAATTTTCTAAACGGGAATTGTGTGCAGTGCGACTTCAGATAGGCCAAGCTGCTTTACAATGACATTTAACATCTCTGTCGAGATCGCAACCTATCCTGTAAGTCGATCGCAGCAATAAACCTGCAGGTTGTTTCACATAACTTGAGCCAAACCTTAAAGTAACAGCCTGCTTATCGGCGTTTTTAGTGTTCTTTCACCTGATTAAAATTTGTCAACTCCTACGTCCTCTGACCTGCCTCTTTCTTTTTGGCACTTAGAGATAAAAGATGGCCGTTCTACATTTTATCCTCCAATATACTCTGAGAGGCAAATGGGATATTCTACACGCTTGAAACATGCGCAGAGAGCCCTCCGAGTTGTTTGCCAAGACACAGCGCCTTCGTGATGCTGCTCTCCAGGAATATTGTCAACGCCCAATAGACGTAGCACCGACTCAAGATATTTGCTGGGCCGTTTTAGACGTCGGAGTTTCAGCATCGTGTTCTACTACAGCAACTTCAATTGTAAGATAGCAAACAATCCAGTGATTTCTTTGTTCACTAGCATTGCACCCAAATTTTAGAAAATTTTCTAATCAGAAATTATGCACAGTGCGACTTGAGATAGCCCACCCTGCTTTACAATCACATCTAACATCTCTGGCAAGATCGCAGCCTAACCCTTCATTCGATTGCAGCAATAAACCTGCAGGTTGTTTCACGTAACTTGAGCCAAACTTTAAAATTACGGCAGGCTTATCGGCATTGTAAGTGTTGTTTCACCTGATTGATGTATCAACTCTTACGTCCTCTGACCTGCCTCTTTCTTTTTCGCACTTATAGATATTAAAAGATGACCGTTCAACATTTTATCCTTCAATATACTCTGCGAGGCAAATGGGATCTACTACCTGCTTGAAACGTGCTCAGAGAGCCCTCTGAGTTGTTTGCCAAGACAAAATGCCTATGTGGCGGTGCTCTTGAGGCATATTGTGGACGCCTAAGGGACGCTACACGACTCAAGAAATTTGCTGGGTGGTTTTGGACGTCGGAGTTTCAACATCGTGTTACACTGCAGCAACTTCGATGGTAAGATAGCCAACAATTCAGTCATTTTTGTTCACTAGTATTGCACCCAAATTTTAGAAAATTTTCATATCGGGAATTGTGTGCAGTGCGACTTCAGATAGGCCACGCTGCTTTACAATGACATTTAACATCTCTGTCGAGATCGCAACCTATCCTGTCAGTCGATCGCATCAATAAACCTGCAGCTTGTTTCACATAACTTGAGTCAAACCTTAAAGTAACGGCATGCTTATCGGTGTTGTTAGTGTTGTTTCACCTGATCATGATTTGTCAACTTTTACCTCCCCTGACCAGCCTCTTCCTGTTTCGCACTTAGAAATTAAAACATGGCCGTTCTACATTTTGTCCTTCAATATACTCTGAAAGGCAAATGGGATCCACTACCCGCTCGAATCATGCTCAGAGAGCCCTCTGAGTTGCTTGCCAAGACACGGTACCTTCGTGACGCTGCTCTTCAGACATTGTGTATGCCCAATGGACACCACAATGACTCAAGAAATTTGCTGGGCAGTTTGGATGTCGGAGTTTCAGCATCGTGCTCTACTACAGCAACTTCGATGGTAAGATAGCTAACAATCGAGTCCTTTCTTTGTTCACTAGCATTGCACCCAAATTTTAGAAAATTTTCTAATCAGGAATTATGCATAGTGCGAGTTGAGATAGGCCAGGCAGCTTTACAATCACAGCTAACATCTCTGGCAAGATCGCAGCCTAACCCTTCAGTCGATTGCAGCAATAAACCTGCAGGTTGTTTCACGTAACTTGAGCCAAACCTTAAAGTAACGGCATGCTTATCGGCGTTGTTAGTGTTGTTTCACCTGATCATGATTTGCCAACTTTTACCTCCTATGACCAGCCTCTTCCCTTTTTGGCACCTAGAGATTGCAAGATGGCCATTCTACATTTTATCCTTCAATATACTCGGTGAGGCAAATTGGATCTACTACCCGCTTGAAACGTGCTCAGAGAGCCCTCCGAGTTGTTTGCCAAGACACAGCGCTTTCGTGACGCTGCTCTTCATGCATATTGTCGATGCCCAAGGGACGCCGCAATGACTCAAGAAATTTGCTGGGTGGTTTTGGATGTCCGAATTTCAGCATTGTGTTCTACTACAGCAACTTCGATGGTAAGATAGCCAACAATTCAGTAATTTCTTGTTCACTAGTATTGCACCCAAATTTTAGTAAATTTTCTAAACGGGAATTGTGTGCAGTGCGACTTCAGATAGGCCACGCTGCTTTACAATGACATTTAACATCTCTGTCGAGATCGCAACCTATCCTGTCAGTCGATCGCATCAATAAACCTGCAGGTTGTTTCACATAACTTGAGTCAAACCTTAAAGTAACGGCATGCTTATCGGCGTTGTTAGTGTTGTTTCACCTGATCATGATTTGTCAACTTTTACCTCCTCTGACCAGCCTCTTCCTGTTTCGCACTTAGAAATTAAAACATGGCCGTTCTACATTTTGTCCTTCAATATACTCTGAAAGGCAAATGGGATCCACTACCCGCTCGAATCATGCTCAGAGAGCCCTCTGAGTTGCTTGCCAAGACACGGTGCCTTCGTGACGCTGCTCTTCAGACATTGTGTACGCCCAACGGACGCCACAATGACTCAAGAAATTTGCTGGGCAGTTTTGGATGTCGGAGTTTCAGCATCGTGCTCTACTACAGCAACTTCGATGGTAAGATAGCTAACAATCGAGTCCTTTCTTTGTTCACTAGCATTGCACCCAAATTTTAGAAAATTTTCTAATCAGGAATTATGCATAGTGCGAGTTGAGATAGGCCAGGCAGCTTTACAATCACAGCTAACATCTCTGGCAAGATCGCAGCCTAACCCTTCAGTCGATTGCAGCAATAAACCTGCAGGTTGTTTCACGTAACTTGAGCCAAACCTTAAAGTAACGGCATGCTTATCGGCGTTGTTAGTGTTGTTTCACCTGATCATGATTTGCCAACTTTTACCTCCTATGACCAGCCTCTTCCCTTTTTGGCACCTAGAGATTGCAAGATGGCCATTCTACATTTTATCCTTCAATATACTCGGTGAGGCAAATTGGATCTACTACCCGCTTGAAACGTGCTCAGAGAGCCCTCCGAGTTGTTTGCCAAGACACAGCGCTTTCGTGACGCTGCTCTTCATGCATATTGTCGACGCCCAAGGGACGCCGCAACGACTCAAGAAATTTGCTGGGTGGTTTTGGACGTCGGAGTTTCAGCATCGTGTTCAACTGCAGCAACTGGGATGGTAAGATAGCCAACAATTCAGTGATTTCTTTGTTCACTAGTATTGCACCCAAATTTTAGTAAATTTTCTAAACGGGAATTGTGTGCAGTGCGACTTCAGATAGGCCACGCTGCTTTACAATGACATTTAACATCTCTGTCGAGATCGCAACCTATCCTGTCAGTTGATCGCAGCAATAAACCTGCAGGTTGTTTCACATAACTTGAGCGAAACCTTAAAGTAAAAGCCTGCTTATCGGCGTTGTTAGTGTTCTTTCACCTGATTAAAAATTTGTCAACTCCTACGTCCTCTGACCTGCCTCTCTCTTTTTGGCACTTAGAGATAAAAGATGGCCGTTCTACATTTCATCCTCCAATATACTCTGAGAGGCAAATGGGATCTTCTACCCGCTTGAAACATGCGCAGAGAGCCCTCCGAGATGTTTGCCAAGACACAGCGCCTTCGTGATGCTGCTCTCCAGGAATATTGTCAACGCTCAATAGACGTAGCACCGACTCAAGAAATTTGCTGGGCGGTTTTAGACGTCGGAGTTTCAGCATCGTGTTCTACTACAGGAACTTCAATTGTAAGATAGCAAACAATCCAGTGATTTCTTTGTTCACTAGTATTGCACCCAAATTTTAGAAAATTTTCTAAACGGGAATTATGAGCAGTGCGACTTCAGATAGGCCACGCTGCTTTATAATCACATTTAACATCTCTGTCGAGATCGCAGCCTAACCTGTCAGTCGATCGCAGCAATAAACCTGCAGGTTGTTTCACGTAACTTGAGCCAAACCTTAAAATTACGGCAGGCTTATCGGCGTTGTAAGTGTTGTTTCACCTGATTAGGATTTGTCAACTTTTACCTCCTCTGACCAGAATCTTTCTTTTTGGCACCTATAGATTGAAAGATGGCCATTCTTCATTTTATCCTTCAATATACCCTGCGAGGCAAATGGGATTTACTACCCGCTTGAAACGTGCTCAGAGAGCCAGCCCTCCGAGTTGTTTGCCAGGTCGCAGCGCCTTCGTGATGCTGCTCTTCAGGCATATTGTCGACGCCCAAGAGACGTCGCACTGACTCAAGAAATTTGCTGGGTGGTTTTGGACGTCGGAGTTTCAGCATCGTGTTATACTGCAGCAACTTCGATGGTAAGATAGCCAACAATTCAGTCATTTCTTTCTTCACTTGCATTGCACCCTAATTTTAGAAAATTTTCGAATCGGGGATTATGCGCAGTGCGACTTCACATAGGTCACGCTGCTTTACAATCACATTTAACATCTCTGACGAGATCGCAACCTGTCCTGTCAGTCGATCGCAGCAATAAACCTGCAGGTTGTTTCACGTAACTTGAGTCAAACCTTAAAGTAACGGCATGCTTATCGGCGTTGTTAGTGTTGTTTCACCTGATTAGGATTTATCAACTTTTACCTCCTCTGACCTGCCTCTTTTTTTGGCACTTAGATATTGAAAGATAGCTGTACTACATTTTATCCTTCAATATACTCTGCGAGGCAAATGGGATCTACTAGCCGCATGAAACGTGCTAAGAGAGCCCTCTGAGTTATTTGCCAAGACACAGCGCGTTCGTGACGCTGCTCTTCATGCATATTGTCGACGCCCAAGGGACGCCAGAATGACTCAAGAAATTTCTGGGTGGTTTTGGATGTCGGAGTTTCAGCATCATTTTTACTACAGGAACTTCGATGGTAAGATAGCGAACAATCCAGTCTGTTCTCGTTCAATAGTATTGTACCCAAATTTTAGAAAATTTCAGAGAGGCTTGGCCTTTCTGTGCCGACGTGGGAGCGGCTCGCTACGTTCTGACGCGCGTTCCGAGGGACAATAATAAAGGTTTACCATACCATAATCGGGAATTAAGCACAGTGCGACTTCAGATGGGCCACGCTGCTTTACAATTCCTTACGAAAATGTCAGATATGGCCCTTATATGTTTTATATATCGCCATATTTGGACATATAAGTACCCAAATAAGGCCTTATACTGCCATATAAGGATCCAAGTAAGGACTTATACTGCCATATAAGGGTCCAGATAAGGCCTTATACTGCCGTATAAGGTTCCAGATATGGCCTTATACTAACATATATGGCTTCAAGTACAGCTTTTTAATGCCATATAAGGGTACAATAGGCCTTCTACTGCCATTTATGGTTGCAAGTAAGTGCCTTATATTGTCATATAAGGATTTATAAGTATGCCTAAATTGTAGTTGTAAACCCCCCCCCCCTAAGGCCTAGTTACCCCCCCCCCTCTCTCCCCCCTTACGAGTCCAGCCCCACCAGTTTAACGTGTACCTTCAGCACTCTGTTCACATGCATTGTTATTACTATTCAGGGGATGGATTGAGGTCGAATTTTCCTGATTAACAAAAACACTCAATCACTGTCTTCTATTTAATCATTCAATCTTAAATTACTTTGAGTAAAACGCCAAAGAAATAAACATCGTCATCATCTTTAGTGTCATTATTTTAATTATTAGGAATTGGAGTTGCTGTTCGATTCGTCTGGCTAAAGCAAGGAAATTACATATTATGCAAAGTACATGCTTCCCTCCCCCCATGCACACACACACAAAAATGTAACCCCCCTCCCCCCGGCAGAGAACCAGGGTGCGCTACTGCGGTCTAGTATGGGTTATTAGCACCGCGCCTGCCGGACAGCATGGCCTTATTTACGAGATGTATTGGAACGTATCAAATGCGATGCTTTACACTTATAGACGATTTGCAGCAGCCGGTTTGTGACACTGAAATCAGATGGCGCCACCTGAGCGCCGCGCGTGTTGGACATCTCTGGCCTTGGGCGCGCAAACGAAACTACCATTGCTCAGTCGCGAAAGCGTAGCCAGCGGCGTTTAACTAGCGCAGTTTGTCAAACGTCGAACAATATTCTGCTCCATGTGGAGATTAAGAGGGAAAACGTGTGCTGTGGTCAGATGCAAAAACTGTGATGGCGACATTAAGCTGTGGAACACGTCGGTGTGTGAAATACACACGCCACAGCTGCATCAAGACTGCCCGTGCCGGAGGCCGTTTTCCATGCACCGATTTCCTCAAGGAGAGAAAAACAACCCCACCCGACAATGCTGGATAGCGAACCTACAGAGAAAGAACTTCAATTAAGGCACATCGGCAAGAGTAAGTGGCAGATCATAGTACCGAATAAGCAAACGCGCTCGGCTTGCGGAATAGTGTATAAAATTTTCCCATCTTGCGCTTGCTGTACATTAAGGTCACCGAACGGTGTTTCCGTGGCAGAACACAAGTATTAGCGATATCGTATTGGAACAGTCACCTGCTATCAGTGATGTTTATCGTTAAGCGAAATTACACGTCACGTGCGTGATATATATGAGCCGGGATCGGTGCCAATTAAGGCGTACTAGTTGTCGTGGTGAGAACTCCTGCCGAAAATATTGGAAAAGTGCTCTCTGAATCGCATTTTCAAATCGTTAAGCTGGACGAATTTGTGCCTGCGCGTCTGATTTTACATATGTTGGTTTTGCTGCTGTATCGGATGCACGATGTGATCAGAGCGTAGACCTGGCGTTGTTTGTGGCCAGCAACAGGTGCGCGAAAACTAGCTGTGTTGACGCTGTAGGACAAAATTATTGTTTCAAACAACGCTAGAAGCGTTGGTTGCGTGTTTATCGTAACGTGATATACAATAATGTCACAATTTCTTGACGTCAAGAGAAACCATGAAAATAAAAGTAAATAATTTCAAACTCACCAGTTTGACATTTGATTAGCTGGGTTTTAAAGTAGTGGTAACTACAAATCAGCTGTTTCCTTCTGCCTTGTGTCTTTCAAGGTTCCCCCAAAGCGCATGCTGAATATATATATTATTTACTTTAATTTTCAAAGCCTCTTTTGACATCGCGAAATTGTGACATTATTTGACACTATGAAGAAGAACGTAAACTTTATTATCAAATCGATAAGATTTGAGTCCGGCGTATTTTTAGTGGGTTTGGGCACCCGCCGCGGACGCGGTTCCGAGACCTTTTCTCGAAGCGGCTTCCTCGGCTCGCTGGACGGCCCAGAGCTGTACTGTCAGGTTCGAGCTGAGCAGTGCGGTCTTCCAACGCGAGCGAAGACACTATGAAATTATGACATTATTTGTGATTATGGAAAAGACATTGGCAGCACATTGCTATTGCCTTTTTTTGTCACATTTGTGGCAGTTTTCAATGAGAACTACATGAGTTACCCATGTGCGTGCTTTTTATTTATATGGACTCCTTTATTCTTACGTTCAAATAAAAGCAAACCATTGTAAATATTACATGAATCACCCTTTTCTTTCAGATATGTTCTATTCACTTTGTTGATGGGCGTCCAACCAAGGACTATCCCTACCCAACACTGCAGCTTGGAACAAAGCTTTATGCTGCAGATGCCATCCTTGGTTTGACACAAAGCTTTCCCAACATTGCCACTGTCAAAAAGATTGATGCCCTCTGCAAACCCCCTGTAATTCTGTGCAGGCTTCCCATCTTGGTCGATTGCCTTGACCACGTAGTTGTAGACAACTGAAATAGGGGAGAAACATTTGTATGTACTGCAGGAATGAAAAAAGAAATGGCAATGATAGAAAGCTGATTTTTTATTTACTCCTCAAGACATCTGCAGATGTTTGAAAGAACTAAAATAACACGATAGATACAGTCTGATATTAAACTGATCGTTTAGATTTATCAATTATAGTTCTGGAGTTTCAATAATTAATACATATTTGATTAATAAGCTGGTGTTGCTCTCCTATGAAGAGTTTGAAAAGTTGAAACGGGAGCTCTCAATTATAAAACGCTTAAGTTACAGCTAGCCAAAGTTATGCCCCTGTCATATGGCCACTTTCGATCGCGATCGAGCCTCGTTCCGGCTCGGACTTTCGATCGTGATCGAAAATGATCGCTACTACACAGTGCAAGAATCAGGATCGTGTTGTTTGGGCTCTAACGCTTTAAGTGTAACTAAGTCCGAAGCAAATAATAAACGTGCCTAATAGGTTGTAAAGGTACGTACAAATCAATTTTCAGAAAAATTACTTTTTCATTAGGTATTTTAGGTAAACGACGTGCCACGTCCGCCGATTCTGATCGTCTGCAAATCTCAGAACTACGTGCATGGCGTCGATGCAGCAAACAGAGATTTTCAAAATTATACGTGTATAAAAAATCATTTTTTGTGCACTGTCGTTAAAACGGCCTTTTTAGAGAGTTATTTCTTCGGATCTCTTTCTTTCCCGTTGTACCTCGTTTTCTGTCACACTGAGCTAGAAGCTGCGTACGTCGGTCTCCGATCGAAATCGGATACTTCGATTACGATTTGCGGATCACGACCACCTGGATTCGGATCGAGGCTGAATTGCGATCGAACGTGCCCGTGTGACAGGGGTTTTACTATGAAACAACACCCGTTCGGGGGCATTCAGTTAGTACATCCAACAAACACAATCTGCAGCTCTGAAGTCAACTACGCGAAACTATTGCGTGCCCGCCGCACTGGTGAATTCTGCAGAGATCAGTGCACCAGTATCGAGGCAAACGCTTACCTCAACGTACGTGGGATGCTAAAATACCAGCGAGTGAGACGTCAACACACAAGCGGACACGGATTTTTCACTCGGCGCTCAAGCATACAGATTGGAGGCCGTCAAGCAAAGCGCGAGAGGCTCGGCAACCACTTCAAACAGCTCAGATCGTAGCTTAAGTACACCGCACTAACCACAAAAAGAAAAAGAACTAGCGAACTGACGTGAACGCCGCACAAGAAGCCTCCATGACCTCGAATCGCTAGGCGCGAACGAGCGACGCGCATGCACGATGATCGAGCGCCAGGGCGCTCCGGCGCGAGCACATACAACGTTAAAATGACAAACAATGGTTCACTTACATGATCGTTGAACCATGGGCCAGAGCTTTGTTTCGTCGATCCAGCCGCTGTCAATCGGTGGACGCGAAACACCGCCGCTTGCACCCAATGCCAGTCATGACGGCGCTATCACGTGATCAAACATGGCCTCGCTCGTGCGCCGCTGCTGAAAACCCTCTAGATCGAAATGAAAGTGCTTGCGGCGATCACGTAGGAACGGGTTGAAGTTAATTTTATCGCAGGAACACACACAATGAACTCATTGTGTTGCACATTGGCTCACAACCACACCCATTAAATATGTCTACTTTTTTGAGAAAGACCAAGAACATATACTTTTGCAATCATATATGCCGGCCGTTGCAAAGCAGACTGGGAATATTAACGCCTAGCTGGGTTAGGAAACCTGCTGCACGAATTCATATTCGTTATATTAGCTACCGCACAAGCACGAACAGAAACCTTTGCTACATCACTCAATCTAGATACTTTATTCAAGCCCCATTAAATGAAATACTGCCAAAAATTACCACCAAGCTA